>NC_047032.1:26005339-26072474 GCF_902652985.1 Pecten maximus
TTAATGTAAAAAGTATCTTACTGGTCGTTAGTAATGATATAGAACTAAACCCTGGTCCTCTACATAACCTAGAAATATCGCACCTTAATATAAGATCATTAAAAAATAAAACATATTGTGGAAGCTGAATTAAATGCAAGCGACATTATTTGTCTAACCGAAACACACCTAACTCCAGAGACACCTGATTCTGAACTGATAATACCATGTTACTCTGAAAATATTCATAGACTTGATAGGAAAACTGGGCCAGGCGGCGGTGTCGTAATTTATCATAAAGAAATTATTTTTACTAAAAGAAGACAAGATCTGGAACATAATGAAGTTGCAATGATATGGATGGAAGTTCAAATTGAGTCCCATAAATTTCTTTTAGCATGTTTATATAGACCGGAATCGCCAATTAGATACTGGGACACGTTAGATTTGATTATTGAAAGAGCCATTGACACTAATTTGGATGTAGTGATTACTGGCGATATTAATGTAAACATGTTTAATCTTCAGCCTCTCTCTCATCTTGGTAGACTTATGACAAAATATAATCTTTCAAATCATATCAATGACCCTACTCGCATTACTCCGACCTCTGCAACTTCAATTGATATTGTCTTCTCGAATAATAGAAACCTAATTAAAAATGCCTCTGTGCTTCCTCCTATATGTAGTGACCATTCCCTAATCCAGTTCAGTATTTCCTACTCAGTGTTTAAAAGACAAACCTATCGCAAAACAAATCTTTAATTATCTAGTTGCAGATTATGATAAGATGAACAGGTGTATAGCAGAAAAAGATTGGACTAACCTTAACAATACTCATGACTCAAATGATTATAGCAGTATCTTATGTGACACCATAAATAATTTGATAAATGAATGTATACCAAGTAGATACGTTACAATTAGATCAAATGATAAGAAATGGTGACTAATGATATGAGACTACATATATAACGCAAAGGAATAGAGCACATAGGAAAGCAAAAACAAGTAATTCAATTATACATTGGGAGAATTATAGAAACAAAAGAAATGAAACCATAAGTAAGATACGGGAAGCAAAGAAAACATATATTGAAAACTTACAAAAATCACTGAATGACAAAACTATACCTCCCAATAAATGGTGGAAAATTGCACGGAATGTTCAAAATATAAATAACAAATCCACCTCTATCCCCCACTTGCACACAATAACAATCTTACCCAACATCCATTTGACAAAGCTGAGTGTCTTAATAAATATTTTGTTTCTATACCAACTACCTCACCTGACACTGAACAAGTACCTGAAGTTTCCAATAATCTCTGGCATTCCATAAACAATATCATAATAACTCAGTAGGATGAAAAAGATCAGTTATTCCTTTTGAATGGAAACAAACCATCAGGACCTGATGATATGATCCCCAAAATAATTAAAAACCTTCACCCCTCTATACTCCTTCCTCTCACTCTTTTATTTAATAAAACACTTGAAACAGGTTCAAATCAACTTAACTGGAAAATGGCTAATATCAATGCCATATATAAAGGGAAAAAGCTTAAGCAATGAAGTGTCAAATTACAGACCCATCTCGGTTACATCATGTTTTAGTAAAATGTTAGAAAAAATTATATTCAAATACCTATACAATTACCTGACTACTTATAGAATTATTACTAAACATCAATCTGGATTTACACCAAAAGATTCTACTGTTAATCAATTATTGTCTATCTACCATACCATTGTTAACTGCCTGGATCAAAATAAAGAAATCAGATTCATTTTCTGTGACATAAGTAAGGCTTTTGACAGGGTTTGGCATGATGGTCTACTTTATAAATTAGAATCATATGGTATTAAAGGGAATCTCTTAAACTGGTTCCATTTTTTTTATCTGACAGAAAGCAGAGAGTATTAACTGAAGGTCATGCATCTACATTTGATCCTGTCCTGGCAGGAGTTCCTCAAGGTTCAGTCCTCGGACCATTAATGTTTTTAATTTATATTAATGATATTGTTGATTGTGTTACTAACAAAATTTAGCTATTTGCCGATGACACTTCTCTTTATGGTATTAGTGATAACAACCCCATGGAAGTAGCTCAAAACTTATCTGATGATTTAAATAACATTAAAAACTGGGCATCTAAATGGGATATTAAATTTAATCCTGCTAAAACACAATCAGTAATTTTCTCTAGAAAAAATGATAAAAACCATCCTATTATAAATTTCTATGATGAATCAATTACTGAAAATAAAGCACATACACATCTAGGTCTAACTCTGAATGATGATGCCAAATGGAACCAGCATATATCTAATGTTTATGATAAAGCATTTAAAGGATTAACATATTAAGGCTACTGAAAAATAAAATAGATAGGAAATCTTTAAATACTATTTATACTGCCTATATAAGACCAATCATTGAGTATGCAGATGTTGTTTGGGATAACTGTTCAAAAGCCCCAAAAAACTCTATTAGAATCAATCCAACTGGATGCAGCACGATTAATTACAGGCCTGCGAAAATGTACTTCACATGATAAACTTTATAATGAACTAGGATGGGAAACATTGAGTAATAGAAGAAATAAACATAAACTTATTTTAATGTACAAGATAATGAATAACGAAACCCCAGATTATTTAAGAGAATTTATAGAACCATATATTCATGATGAAACTCTTGATCGTTATGCTCTTCGTACAAACAGATTACTTGACCCCTGCAATGACAACCAGAATAAAGATATACTTGTATGTAACAGGGTGTACTCATTGCACTAAGTCACACTTGTTTGTGCTGTTTTGGATGTACCCGTGTCACCAGTGTCACCACGGGTATATCGTGTGTCGTGAGCGAGTTGCACGTGATTCCAGCTGCACACATCACCACTCTGTCTACCCTGTATGTCCCAGGCACTTAGCACTTAGCTGCGAAGCAGGACGGAGCTCCTGCATAGATATATGTTCACAGTATTGCCTTCCTCTCCGGTCGCTGGTTCATATATAGATAATAAAAACATAGTAACCATAAACTCGTGTCAGAGTTGTATCACCGAACTAGCGAGAGTTACAAATGGCGCCCAACGCGGGGCAGAGGTGAACCAGTGGCCCATTGACTACGACGGAAGTCGACAATGCAGGCAAGGGGGATAACGCCGGATTACGTCCGACGGCTATAATGGCCGCATATGTGCAGAACAGTTATTTGTAAATGTATAGAGTCGGAGCTTGCGAAGCCCTGGATGATGTCCGCCACATGACAGTGTGTTGGATGAAGTACGGAGGATGGTGGTGAAGAGTGTTGTTACTTCGGCGAGGTCAAGGTGGACCAGAGGACGATAATTTGTGTGTATCTAGACATTATATATGGAAGCTGACGGGGTTGACTGAACATTGCAAGTTATCTAACGTTATACCTCATGTTATTCATATATTATATACCATATTCACTATTGATCGTATTTGTCATTCTTTTCAGCGCTGTTGTAATTTATAATTTTGTGATTATATGGCATTCATTTACACACTGTACATTGTTAAAATATCTTTGATATTAGCTACTGACATGTACGTAAATATAACGTGTTATACATATAAATATTATATTGTATATTGTGTATAGATATTATCTATCGTATTGGCATATATTAATTTGTATACGGATAGGATACTTGATGTTTGGGTTTACCAGGGACCTGTGAGGGAAGCCTGTGAAGCAGTTTATCAAATTGACATCTGTTCTCATTCATCATTTTGTATCCTGTGCACACTCCCAGCCCAGTCACTAGAGAGAAAGAGCTATTGTATACATGATGTGTTACAGTGTATTTTGTCTATTGAAGTTCATGTTTTATGTCTGTCCACTCCTTTTTGATTGAATGCACGAGTACACCAAACTTTTGATATAAACCATAATAATTTTGTAACTATTGTAAACTCTTATATATATCTGCTATGAAACTAGTTGTATTGTTTATATTTTGGTCATTCATGATAAATGAGTCTAAGTAAACTTAGGAAATTTCTTGAGAAGCCTTTGAATGCACCATATTCTCTTAAATTTACCCCAGTGTTGTTAACAAGTAGCAAGGGTTTTTCACTAAGGAACCATTTAGATATAATTGAGTGTCTGGAATACAAATTTGATTTCTATTGTAGGGCGGGTGCTAAATTTGACCAAAGTTATAGCTGGCTCACTAAAAATTTGTCAGGAATTATTGATAAACATTGCAACATTCGCCCGTTGTCAGTATAATGTGACCGGGTGAAGTGTGGTGCTGGGTGTCTTCGGCAGTATGCTTCAGTGAGGTAGCACTATAAATCGGCAAACGTTCCGGCCTATCACAAGGAGACTTAACACGAACATACCGCAGCCTCCCAAAACACACATACGCACTCATCACACACATGCATGTCGCACGCACGGGAGGCCGTCCTTAAATGACCTTAGCTGTTAATAGGACGTTAAACAAAATAAACCAAACCAAACATTGCAACATTACATTGTATATTTGGTTAGGTACGTGTGATATTACTACTAAGAGAGGCCCATTCATCCCCTTGAGTCACAGTACTGATAAGGAATGTTCTGATTATTGCAAATTCCATATTGATAGATTAGTAAAATTTATATCTACATTTAGTAAGGTAAAACTTGTATTTCTGGAGATTCCGCCATATTCAATTAGGGTGTGGAATGCCTACAAAGGCCACGCAAACCCAGATTCCTATAACCAAGGACATAAATTGTAGGTTAGGTGTTCATTCTTTGAATTTCAGGTGCGATTTGCTTCAGTATAAACGAGCAGGTCGTAAACCAGTCATTAATTACTCGTTGTATAAAGATGGTATACATCCCAGTCCTGTCTTAGCCAGGTTTTGGATGAAACGTTTAGTGGATAAGGCATTTGTTGATTGCTGCTAGTTGTGTATTTATGTAGTTTTCATTTATTATACACTGCTAGGTAGGGAGCTCCCCAACCACAGTAATTAAATGGAACTTTTGTAGATTGAGTATATATGTTGAATTTCAAGTGCAGTTTTACTTGACTTTCATAGTCCTGTTGTACTTTGCAGGATTTCATATTTATTTACTTTGTATATTGTATATTACTACTTTGTATTCCAATGGCGGAGTAGTAGGAGCACCTTCCAAAAATCCTGACAATGTCAAGGAGGAGGAAGGGGAAGAACATGTAGAATCCGAGGTCACATTGACCGAGAAACAGTTGTTAGAGGCTCTAGCAAAACTTGGGAAGTACAGGATAACTCCTGTTACTGATGGGGGACCACCTCCTTTCCCTAATGCTGCTAGCACGCCTATGCATACATTTAGTTTTGTTGGTACAAGCCAAACACATCCACCAGACCACTCTGGCCATGGTACAAGTATGTATGGCGGTAATACTCAATATATCCCTAAGGTACCCCAGTTTTCAGGGGAGGAGCCACCTTTAAAAGGAGATGTTTCCTATGCGGAGTGGAGGTATGAGATCAGGTGCCTCAATAGAGACTCGGATATCACCTCCAGCACCCTTGTGCAGGCCATTAGGAGGTCACTTCGTGGTATTGCAAGGAGGACTCTTTTAACTGTAGGTGATAAAGCCTCTCCTGTGGAAATCTTGGGGATCTTAGATTCTTTGTTTGGGGATATTTCCACACTTGGAATGCTGATGCAGGAGTTTTTTTTAACTCGTCAGAAATCCATTGAAGCTGCCACTGCATTCGGTTGCCGGTTAGAGGCTTTGCTGCAGACTGCTATAGAGAGTGGTTATCTACATAAGTCGGCTAAAAATGACCTAATGCGTCATAAGTTTTGGACTTCCCTGAGATCTGACAAACTCAAGAGTCAGACTCGTCATAAGTATGACACGATAACTAGCTTTAATGAGCTTTTAAGGGAAATTCGAAGAGTGGAGAAGGAATTAAATATCTCCTCTACTGCAGGTGCAAGCCAGCCAAAAAAGGGACACCAGCATTCCATTAGTGTTGAATCTGACCCACAAATTGCTTCTGTTACTGAGATGGAAGATAAGTTTGTTAAAAAGCTAGAAAGTCTAGAGCAGAAGAACTCTCAACTTGAAAGTAAGTTAGACAAAATTTTGAACAAACTTGGTTCACAGTCCACAAGTGATAAAGCAGATGCAGGTCAAAGGTCAGGTCAGAACAAAGGTCGTGGCCGTGGAGGTTACAACAAGTCTAGAGGCCGTGGTAAGTGGAACAATAAAGGGAAAGCCAAAAATGAAGATCACCCAAACTAGTTACAGTCTCTGCTAACGGCCAATCAGGGACTGAACATAAGTCAAAAGGCCAAGGTCAAGATATTTTAGATAGATTATTGGGTATGTCGAATGAAAGTCCTGTTTTTGTCGAAAGTCAAAAGGTCAAAGCACTAATAGATAGTGGTTCGATGGTTTCTACTCTATCAGAAAAGTCTTATACAGGTCTTCAATGTAAACCTCTACTCCAGAGCTTAGACACTCTAGGATTGGATGTTACAGTAGCTAATGGTTCAACTTTGAATTATTTAGGCTATATAGAGTGTGAGGTTGAGATTCCGGCTATGGCAGAACAAGCTTTCCAGGTACTGATGCTGGTTGTACCCAACACAGAATATAACAGTACTTGTCCTGTTATCCTGGGCACCAATGTCATTCGCCTAGTTAAGAGGGCAACATTGGAGGATTCAGTAGTACCTAAAGAGTGGCAGGCTGCAATGGATAGTATCTCCTGTTCATTCGCAGTGAGAATGTTGAGTAAGAAACCTGTCACTATTGCTCCCTATACAACTGCTGTCATAAATGGAATAGTCCGGGGTGTAGACCCGGAAATAACTGACCTAGTCACAGAGAATCAGGAGAACTCTACGTTTCGTTATATTGTTTGCCCTCGGGTGCTGAAAATTAAGCAAAATAAAGCTAATCACAAAATACCAGTGAAGTTTTGTAATATCTCAGCAAAGCCTGTGGTTTTAAACCCAAGATCGATATCATGTACTGTTAACCAGGTACAGGTAGTAGACAATTTGGCTTCTGATCTCCCGACATCACAGGAGGGGAAGTTATCTCTACCTGAAGAACTTGGTGTGCATATTGATAAAACTAATCTCACCGAGGAACAGTTATTAAGGGTTCGCCAGGTCTTAGGTAATTGGGAACATGCATTCTCCAAAAGTCAGTTCGATTTAGGTAAAACTAATCTTATTAAACATAAGATCGAACTGTTGGACGAACGGCCCTTCAAACAGCCATATCGTAAGATACCACCTGCCATGTATGAGGAGGTTCGTCAACATATAAAGGAGATGCAGGAGGCTGGTGTGATTAGAGAATCTAATAGTCCATTTTCCTCTAATGTTGTACTTGTACGAAAGAAGGATGGAAGTCTTAGATTCTGCATCGACTACCGGATGCTAAATTCACGTACCAGAAAGGATGCATATATGCTCCCTCGCTTTGATGATACCGTGGATACCATAAATGGTTCCCGTTATTTTTCTAAGCTAGACCTGCGTTCAGGTTATTGGCAGGTGGAGGTCGAGGAATCGGATATCGAAAAAAACTGCGTTCTCAGTTGGTAACCTGGGATTCTGGGAAACCAATAGAATGGGGTTTTGGTCTCACCTGTGCTCCAGCTACTTTCTAACGTTTGATGGAAAAGTGCATGGGTGATATGCATCTGAAGGAATGCCTCATCTTCTTAGATGACATCCTAATATTTTCCCGTACCTTTGACGAACATCTGGACAGACTAGAGTCAGTATTCGCCAGACTCGTCCAACACGGCTTGAAACTCAAACCATCAAAATGCGAATTCTTCAAAACTGAAGTGACATATCTCGGTCATGTCGTATCTGAAAATGGCATAGCTACAGATCCAGAGAAGGTATCTGCGGTCAAGACTTGGCCAGCACCTACAAATCTGAAGGAGCTGCGCCAGTTCTTGGGGTTTAGCCGGTACTATCGACGGTTTGTGAAAGACTATGCCAAGATAGTACAACCCCTGAATAAGCTTCTACAGGGTCATGACTTAACCAAGAAGGCTAACAAGTCAAAAAAGGTTGTCAAGTCAAACAAGGCTTCAAAGTCCAAGAAGTCAAAGCGTACACAGAAAGCTGAGTGGACCTGGGGTGATACTCAGCAGGTGGCGTTTGATACTGTAAAGGAGAAGCTTATCAGTCCTCCTGTACTTGCTTATGCTGACTTTACCAAACCTTTTATTTTGCATACTGATGCTAGTGGTACCGGCTTAGGCGGTGTATTGTATCAGAAGCATGAAGGTAAGGAGAGGGTCATTGCGTACGCAAGCAGACGACAAAGACCAAGTGAGCGCAATTATCCAGCTCATAAGCTTGAGTTCCTGGCACTAAAGTGGGCTGTTACTGATAAATTTCATGATTACCTCTATGGAAATACATTTGAAGTTGTAATAGATAATAACCCTCTGACTTATGTGCTGGGTAAAGCTAAACTGGATGCCACTAGCCATAGGTGGGTAGCCGCTTTGGCTAACTACAACTTTACTTTGACATACCGAGCTGGGAAAAATAATGCTGATGCAGACGGCCTCTCTCGCATATCATTCTGTAACTCTGATGTTGTTAAGGCTGTATGCCAGTCCTCAACTGTTCTAGCTCCACTGATTGAGTGTTGCTGACCATACTAAGCTGTCCTCTCACCTGGCCAGTGAGAGTATTACATGTAAAGATGGTCTTAGCACAATTGATTGGGGGAAACAGCAGCAGGAGGATAAGGATATTGCAAGGGTTATAGACCTTAAGAGGGCCGGTTTTCATCCCAGGGGGAATAACCGGAAGGATGAGTCCCCATATGTTCAGAAAATTATGAGAACTTGGAAAAGGTTTCATCTACACGAGGGCGTGCTATACAGAACCACCTCTCTAGACGGTCATGAGGTAAAACAGCTAGTGCTACCAAGACAATACCACTCCCTAGCGCTGAAAGGGGTCCATGATGATGTTGGTCATCAGGGAAGGGAGAAAACTCTTTGGTTAGCTAGACAGAGGTTTTACTGGCCAGGTCTAGAAAAAGATGTAGATGACACTGAGTTGAGAACTGTGGACGGTGCATAAGACGCAAAACTCCAGTAGGCCCGCGGGTTGAGCTGGTACCAATCCATACCACGAGATCGATGGAGTTAGTCTGCATGGACTTTCTCACATTGGAGCCCTCGAAGGGTGGTATTGAAAATATTCTGGTGATAACTGATCATTTTACCAAGTACGCTCAGACTGTGCCCTGTCGGAACCAGACAGCACACACAACTGCCAATGCACTTTATGAACATTTCATAGCCTTCTACAGTTTTCCTGAACGTCTCCATAGTGATCAGGGTCGCAACTTTGAGAGCAAAGTTATAAGAGAACTCTGTAAGATCGCAGGAGTTCAGAAAACCAGAACTACCCCCTACCATACCATGTGAAACGGGTCAGCCAAACGGTTTAACCGTACACTTCTTGGTATGCTGGCTACCCTTTAGGAGCACCAGAAAGTGGACTGGAAGTCTTATGTAGCGCCATTAGTCCAAGCCTATAATGCTTCACGGAGCGATGCCACCGGTTTCTCACCACATTTTTTAATGTTCGGTTGGCATCCTCGCCTGTCTGTGGATGTTTTCCTTGGAACAGACCCTTGTGAACAAGGGGCGACAGACCATGCCTCGTACGTCAGTAAGCTTAGAGATAGGATGAAATATGCCTACAAGGTTGCTGGTACTGAGGCCGCCAAGGTGTCTGCACGCAATAAAAGTCGTTATGACAGGTCGATTCGGGAGTCAAAACTCGAAATAGGAGATCGTGCCCTTGTAAGGAAGGTCGGTCTAAAGGGAAAGAACAAATTGGCAGATAGATGGGAACAGGAACCCTACAAGGTTATCAATTGGTCTAGTAGTGATATTCCTGTATACGAGGTACAACTTGAGACCGGAAAGGGACGTAAACGGACCCTACACCGGAATAAGTTGCCTAACCCAATCGACATGTCCTCTGGATCGGAGAGTTCTGAAGTATCAGAATCCGATGGGGAACCTGTACAGCGACAAAGTTCCAGGAAACGTCCAGAGAGAAAACCCCATACCCTGACCGGTACTGCCCCGAAACATGTATCCATTGAGGTCACAGATCACGATGAGGGTGTCAGTGTAGTGGAACTTGGAGACACCAATGTGAGAACTTGGTGATATTACCAGTGATCCAACAGTCTCAGATATCGGTGATCTTGAGGGAAGTTCCCTCATAGCACCAACACACAGCCCACCAGTGGTTCGACAGTCCACTAGAACACGTAAACCACCGGACAGGTACGGTCATTGGGTACTCTCTCAACAGGCTGAGCTGATGAGATCTGGTGATCATGAAACATTCGTGTAGAATTCTAAATTGTGATAATTTTATCTTGGTGTCATCTTTAACTTGTTTTATAAAATATGTCTCCTATTCGCCTGTGAGTCGGTAGGGGGTTCCCCAACCACTCAATATCAGGTGTTGGAGGTAAATCTAGTTTGTATTTTATCACTAAGTTGTTTTATAGATGTTACATATATTGTTCTTACCAGAACAACTCTCTACAGGTACATATAGACTCAATGAGATTGGCCTTGTGAATTTGTGATAACCTTTCCGGGTGAACTTAAACCGTCTCGCCCAAATATGTAGTAAATCTCCTTGTCTTTTGTAAAAAGGTATAAGTTATCATATGGTTGATATAAGTGCCTTATAGCCTTGGGTACTGAGTCTGTGCGCCTAAACTTCGTTGTTACTAGTACAATGTTGTGACACACTATCTATAGGTATATCTCATTAACTTGGAATGTGTATTCCTATAGTCAGTGTGGCTTTAACCCTTGATGTAGATAACCAGTATAGTATGACAACACTGGGTACATCCTGGGAATGTCAGGTGTCATTCAAGGAAAGGGGGGAATATGTAACAGGGTGTACTCATTGGACTGAGTCACACTTGTTTGTGCTGTTTTGGATGTACCCGTGTCACCACGGGTATATCGTGTGTCGTGAGCGAGTTGCACGTGATTCCACCTGCACACATAGCCACCCTGTCTACCCTGTATGTCCCAGGCACTTAGCACTTAGCAATGATCACAGTATTGCCTTCCTCTCCGGTCGCTGGTTCATATATAGATAATAAAAACATAGTAACCATAAACTCGTGTCAGAGTTGTATCACCGAGCTAGCGAGAGTTACATGTGCATGTATCAAACTTTATAGTACAGTCAAAGAGACTCTAAATTTTTATTTTTTTTTATTCTTATCTATTTTTACATGAAATTCACATATACGTTGAACCATTTATTCTTCAGTATGAAACATAATAGCTTAACCCTAAGATGACCACCATGATACGACAGGCTATGGGCAGCCGTACTAAATCTTATTTACATCAATTCACTTACAATTATGTTATGTATGTATTATTATATTTATATATTAAATAGAGGCAACTCCTATTAGTAAAGTTCTCATAAATATTTATTTATAAGATCAAGTTGGTGTAACCCACCCTAAAAATATGTATCTATTTGGTAAAATTGGGTCTTGATCCCTAACAGTGGATGGCTATTGTGTTACACAAATGGACTTTAAAACCTGTATCTGTTGGGGAAATAAATTCAATTTGACCAAATAGATGCACTCAGCAATCAAAAAATAACATCCAAAATCATTTTAGAGTGTCACCTCATTTTTGTATAATAAACCTTTTTCTTCACATTGAGGAGTTGCCTCCCCTTTTGTTGCACCATTGTTAATCTTAATTCATGTGTGTATATATGTTTATGTCTGTTTGCCACCTATTATATAAGGAGAGGACTAATATAGGCAATGCCAGCTGTCTAATCCTATTGGCAAAATTACATCTTATGTCAATAAAATATGTTGAAATTGAAATTGAATACGCAGTATTTATAAATAGATAACAATGTAACATACGATTTAGATGTCGGGTATTTTGGACTGTAAACTTTCTACTGAAACACAATGTTATAATATAGTTTCTGTACGTTTCTTTGAGAAGACTATTTTGGAGTTTCTAAACTACGGTATTATGAATATATATCCTTGTATATAAAATCATCTGCATGTATACTATACATTATACGTCACTTTAATCAATGTTTTTGTATTTACTACATAGTAATTATAACATACAATAATATTAGAATATGAACTCAACTTTTCCTTTCCAAGGGAGAAAACTCGACCGTCGTCTAGTTCCTCTCCTACCACTTTCCAAATATTTTTGGAGGTTTTCAGAGCTGTCTCTACCACATTTTCTTGTTACAGCTGCCGCTAAGTAAAAACCCATGGCCACGACAAGTGCCACCGACACAACGTAATAAGATATATTGTAGGATCCCGTAATGTCCCTGATATATCCTGAAACGCAAAAGGTTATGCAAGTTTTAAAAAAGTATCTTAGTTAGGTCACAACAAATCCATTTGTTTTTCTTCGTGAAATTTGAAAACTAAAATAGTGCCAGGAGCAAATAATGTTAAAATAAAAATTTTCATGAAGATATTTTCAAGTGTTCTTTACTTATATTTATTTACTTAATATGCAAATATATACTTATTAATAAGTTTGGGATTAACCGTACCATAACAATCATTTAATATAATCTACTGATTTACACACTTGGTTTGGTTTTATTGGTTTAACGTCCTATTAAATTCTAAGGTCAACTATTTCAGACATAAATAACTACAAAAGAACTATTAAATAATAACAATATCATAGTAAACTCAAATGAAATACACCTCAATTTCTTTACAATAAAATCCAAGGCTTACTATGAGAGCAATGGGTGTTGCGTTATGGTTGGTCTCAATCGCCGTGTTAAACATCAGCACATTTGCACTTTAAACCACTTCGCTTTTGGTCTGGTGGTTCGCTCGTCAGTATAATATGACAGGGTTTATGCGTTTTGCTTGGCGTCGTCGGAAGTGTTCTTAAGTGATGTAGCGCTATGCAGCCGGCATCATACCTACCATATTACACCATACAATGGTAAATTTGGAGAAACAGTTAAAATATTTACCTGCTATTGGTCCTGCACATGTATTGCTAATACCAACGGTGGTTACGGAGACACCAAGTCCAGTGGAGTAATTTTTCGTTCCAACAAGTTTCATAGTCGTAACGGATAACGTTGTCACTGTCCCGCCAAGCATCGTCCCCAACATTCCCAACAAAAGTAAGTGTTGTTCGTACGTAGTCGCTCTTGGAAGCAATGCACTGGCAATGGCACCAATGCTCATAAAGAAAATGGGTATTGTTAGGACGCTCATGTGGGGGATCTTCTCACAGAATCCAGGCACCAGTCTGAAAACGGTACTGACCAGACTCATGAAGAAGTATAGAAATACCGATGTGGGTAAATCGAAACCCTTAGATTGCAGAACAGTAATGAGGAATATCAAGATAGAGTTAACTGAAGGAATTGCAATCAGCATAGCTGTGGTAAACAAAATGTAAACTTTGTTGTTTGCTAGTGCTTTCAGTTTAAAGAGAAGTCCATCGTCTGAAGTGGAATGAAGAGAACTAGCGGTTGATATAGTCGTCACAACCGACAGTCGACTATTGTTGTTACATTTATATTGAAAACAGGGAAAATATTTTCGAATGAAAGATGGCCTCTTGTTGTTACTACTTTCAGCTTCAGTTGCTTGAGGCGAGGATACGCCGACGTTGCGAGGTTTACATACCGCAAAACATGGGACCATATTTGCCATTAAGCCGGAGACAATTAACAAACATCCTCTCCAGCCGTACCTTCTTGTTAGAAAGTTGAGGATGTAAGGAAATATTGTTGATCCAAAACCAGACCCAAACGATATCAATGATAACGCTAACAGTTTTGACTTTCCGTCAAAGTATTCACCCACACTTGTCGATGCCGAAATATAGCAAGCCGATAGCCCAAGACCTATAAGCGAAACAAAAATATTCAATATTGTTATTAAAATGTAGTTGTCATTCAAATTTGTTTCAGTACCAATTCAAGTTTCATGAGATAAAGTCGCGGATAATTTTAACATATTTCATGAAAACAGTGTCGGTACCTGTGATGAATCCAAGCGTCATGATGAGGAAGAGAAGATTAGTCACAAAAAAGGCAAGCAGAAGTCCTAGGAAAGCTACAAATCCACCACAAACCCCGACCTTTCTTGCCCCGTATCTACTCACTGCAGTTCCCATTGGAAAACCTAAAATAATAATATATGATATTCACCAGGGGCCCTGCAGGTAGGGCGTAAGAATTGTACCTGCTGCCCCCATTGCATGATCGTAAGAGGCGACTAAATTTCGGATCTTATCGTTTCTCTTCTTCCTGAACAACTTTATTTTTCCTAATGTCTCCCTTGACAATGCCTCACTTTTGGCCTTTAGTTGAGCGTTCGCCGCTGTGAGGAAGGCTAAGGGTTCTGTCCCCTGGCCGAGACATACCAGAGTCTGTAACCAGAGGGATCTTGGCGCCCACCATTGAATGATATTTATAGGTTCCATGTCAGATTGATCTTTTCTCTACTTTTCCCTTCCTCTAAGTCTTACTAATCTGTGTAAATTCAGAAACAGCCCTCTAGTACTTTTCAAACAAGGGGAACCTATATATTAAATTTAAGATTTAGCAATAATGGCTGTCTGTCGGCCATGTTGTTTTTGGATTGGTCCCAAAATGCAACACCAGGGACCAATTTCAGAAAGATCCCTTCAGCAATTTCTGATAAATAGCTATAACAAACTTCAATTGTCAAAATCCAAGATGGCTGCCAGTCGGCCATGTTGTTTTCCTATTGGTCCCAAGATGCAATATGCAGAACAACAGACCAAGGGGAACTTACAAAAAAATTTGAGAAAGATCCCTTCAGTACTTTCTCAGAAATAGCAATAACAAAGTTCAATTGTCAAAATCCAAGATGGCTGCCTTTCGGCCATGTTGTTTACCGATTGGTCTCAATATGCTTAACTAAGCCCCAAGGGGAACCTATATATGAAATTTCAGAAAGATCCCTTCAGTACTTTCTGAGAAATAGCAATAACAAACTTCAATTGTCAAAATCCAAGATGGCTGCCTGTCGGCCATGTTGTTTTCCGATAGGTCTCAAAATGCGATATGCATATAACTAGGCACCAAGGGGAACCTACATATGAAATTTGAGAAAGATCCCTTCAGTACTTTCTGATAAATAGCGATAACAAACTTCAATTGCCAAAATCCAAGATGGCTCCCTGTCGGCCATGTTGTTTTTCGATTAGTCTAAAAATGCAATATGTATAACTAGGCACCAAGGGGAACCTACATATGGAATTTGAGAAAGATCCCTTCAGTACTTTCTGAGAAATAGCGATAACAAACTTCAATTGTTAAAATCCAAGATGGCTGCCTGTCGGCCATGTTGTTTTCAGATAGGTCTCAAAATGCAATATGCATAACTAGGCACCAAGGGAAACCTACATATGCAATTTGAGAAAGATCCCTTTAGCACTTTCTGAGAAATAGCGATAACAAGAATTGTTTACGGACTGACGGACGGACGGACGGACCACGGACGTAGGGCGATTTGAATAGCCCACTATCTGATGATGGTGGGCTAAAAATGGTAGTTTCTGCTCCTGCTTAGCGCTCCATCTATTTATGCCCAACAATGCCATATATAGATATAAGGTGGGGATCTCAATGGTTTTAAAAATGTAACCAAGAAACTAAGTCCCTAGGGCATAGTTTTACAACATGATTGTGTTTATCTCCTGATAGGGAGAGGGTCAGAATAGGGGCTGCTGTGGCCGAGTGGTTAAGGTGTACCGACACTTTATCACTAGCCCTCCACCTCTGGGTTGCGAGTTCGAAACCTACGTGGGGCAGTTGCCAGGTACTGATCGTAGGCCGGTGGTTTTTCTCCGGGTACTCCGGCTTTCCTCCACCTCCTAAACCTGGCACGTCCTTAAATGACCCTGGCTGTTAATAGGACGTTAAACAAAAACAAACCAAACAAACCAAAGGGTCAGAATCAATACTTATACAAACTCAGCCCCCCCCCCCCCCCCCCCCCCAACAAAATTGATATAGACTCTGGGATATTTAAGGGAAAGAGCCAGTGCGAGGCAGTGTCACAGTTTGGTTTGGTTTGGTTTATTTTGTTAAACGTTGGAGCCAAGGTCATTTAAGGACGGCCTCCCGTGCGTGCGACATGCATACGTGTGGTGAGTGCGGATGTGTGTTTTGGGAGGCTGCGGTATGTTCGTATTAAGTCTCCTTGTGATAGGCCGGAACTTTTGCCGATTTATCAGAGACATCTAGAAATATATCCCAAATTTAGCCTCAAAAGATCATGCAATGGGGAGGGGGCAATACAATTCAAACGTACTACCCGGAAGGCTAAACGGTAAAAAAATGTATTTTGATGTGAATTGCCAATAAGGTTCATTTCAAATTTATTCCCTGGTTTACACAGCTATTTTGTTTTGCCGATGTTTATTTTCCAGCTTTCCTTAGATTACCACAGGATTGGCTCCCAACACTTACGAGTTCTAGAAAAGAAAGCGGTATTATAGTTGTTTGATATTTATTTGATATCTATCTTTTAATTATGACATGTTTTCTAACGTCTGCCATTTCCGTCGTCTATGTCCAGCATCACAGTACCAAAGGACGTCACAATAGATTCACGTTCAATCTCGCCAAAGATAATACCCGGAGGAGCGAGATTTTATAAAAACGAGCTAACTTGAAAACTTTTTTGTCAATGTATACCAAACATTATAATCTAAGCATCATAACAGGAACAATGCCTAGAGGATAATTTACATTTGATCAATATCAATACTTGATACTGCATCGATATCTGGTGTAGAAAGATACACAATAAGCGGAAATAGAGTTTTTTCGCGCAAGAGGTGATCTGCTCCGTTACCATTGAACTAATAATAGTTTCAGAATATTGCATTTCGCAGTAAGTATTGTGGGTGCGACAATACATCACAAGAAAAAAGTTAATGCTAACATATCAAAGAAACTAATTCGTAATCGATTAAACGCGGCAAAATTTGGACAAAAATCAGTTATTCACTACAATTTGAAAGCTTCAAAATGCATACTGTTAATTTAACAAATAATGTATAACGTCTTACGTTACCTGCAATAAAGAACATTCCTGTCGCGACGGATTGAACTAATGATGTTTCCGCTTTACTTTTGCCGAATTCCTCCAAGAAAGCTACATTCAATACCGACATGTTAAAAGGAAATCCTGCGCAAATGAATAAATCCATGAAACCTGCAAACAAGACAAGCCACTTCCGATACGTCACCTCTGGATTTCCACCCTGGGTACTTGTCGACTGATAACTAAGACTGAAAAAAAAAGATACAAATCAACATCGATACTTGGCCGTTTTAAATTATTCACTTTAATTTATAGATAATGCTTGTTTTAGAAATGTAATTAGAAGGCGAAAAAAACTTTCTCAACTTCCGGACTATATGTACATATTCTAAAAACAAAGTACAAATACCTCTCTGGTATCGACGCTTCACTGATTTTGCGGTATATTCCAACGGGAAATATATTTGAATCGTTTACTTTCTTTGATAATCCTCCATATTCCTGTTCGGTGTTTTTATTTGGAACTGTGTCTTCTTTTATAGCTGAATCCTCCATATCTGTGTTTGAAGTTGGTGTTAGGGAGTTTTCCATCTCAAAGTATGTCGTACATTTATAAGTAAACTTGAAATATCGTTGATCTGTGATGATTTTATCTTAACATTGAAAATTTAAAGTTTGTTTACAGACGAACAGTATAATAGACAATAGTATTATTGACTACTGACTTTTAGACATATAACTTCAAAAAGAACCTTTACATCTATCGGACAATCGAGTATCAACTAGAAAGCTCCAAGGATACCTGACCATTTAGTTTCGGTAGCTTGTCCGTTTATTGATCTTTAATAATGTTCATGACCTTTAATATGTTTATGTTTAGGAGCGCATGTTTCGAGCTGCCTGTCAACATCTTAATATTGTAATACACGCCTTCTCGCCTCAGGCGTTCCTTTCGTGTAAATGCGAACGTATCTTTATATAACATTAAATACACATTTCATTGTAACTAATGATAGAGAAATGGCTAGCAGATGGCAATTTTCAATTTTGACAGGGTAAAGTTTCTCAGAAAGATAAGCCCGGTTTTGTATTGTATAACGACAGATCAACAATTATTGTAATTTAAGGACGGATGCCATGCATGTGTGTAATGTATGCGTGCGTGTTTTGGAGGCAGCGGTATCTTTCGTGTTTTTCCCTTGTGGTAGCGCGAAACTGAAGCATACTGCCGGAGACATTCCGCAGGTCACCTATCCGGCCACATGGTATTAAATGACAACTGGCAAACAAGTCGTAAAACTCACCAAAAGGGTTATCGTTACGTAAAAGTAGTAAGTACCATTTTTAGACTGTGGCATGCTTTTGCCAGGGGACCGAGGCTTCTTTCGCAAGGGCGGATGTTCAACGAAAAGCCACACATGAACCATTGTCAACAATGTCATTTTGAAGAAGAAAGTATAGATAACAATAAGGTCCTAAATTTAGTCGCCTCTTAAGATCGTACAATGGGGCAGCAAGTACCACTACGTACCGGGCACCCACAGGAAGAGGCCGTCCGTAAATACAAACAAAAACTCTGAACCTTTACCCCTCGGAGTCAAAAAATGTTATTTTGAATACCATACTATATGCAGTTGACCTCAAAGTATCTTCATGCGAACAATATTCTTACACCAAGGGGGCCAAAGATGACCAAAATTCACACCCCTCATTTATTACAACTTAATTGAATAATGCAACTCATGGTGCTTGTTTCAATTACAATTTGAATTGAAAATTAACCAAGCATAACCCGATGGTAATTTGTAACATTAATTCAGCTAGATATGCAGACAACTTGTATATAAACTGTACATGTACATGTATTCGAAATATTAAGAAAATACCTCTGTAATATCGACGGTGCCTCACTGATTTTGAGTTTTATTGCAACATTTGATAATTGTATCCGAACAGTTACTGTAAGTACTAAATTTTGGCTCCTAATCCGAAAACTACTTTCCCAGTTAATATTTCGTAATGTATATTGATGCATTGAATTTCACCGAAACTGATTGACAATTGTATACCATTCAGAAGGGTCGAAATTTTATATTTGACCATTTGAACCCGGTAGCATGCGTTTGTCGATCTTGCATGATGATGTTCGTGACCTTTAATATGATCGTATTCTAATGTATCCTTTACTATCGCGTCTATACATATCTTAATATTGTAATACACGGCTCGGGTTAGGTTATGCATTGCTTTATATGTAAATGTAAAATTCTACAAACTACGACAAACTACGGTAAATAAAGTAGGATAGCTTGATGAAAACAATATCGTGGAATTCGTTTAATTCACTGAACATAAAGAGTAAGAAAGGGTGATATACATCATAACTTCATGATTGAATGATTTATGATGGTAAGTACGCATGTAATATAGTTGTCCAGAACATAACTTTCAAACCATGCATAATTTCATCAAACTTCATACACATCCCTACCACATCGAGGCGGAGTGCCGTGTGCAGGAACAGTAACTCATGCTTCTGTTTTCACAGACTTATTTACCTTGTCCGGAGCATAACTTTCAAACCATGCATGATAAATTCATCGAACTCCATACACATCAAGACAATATTGAGGCGGAGTGCAGTTTGCAAGAACCGTAACTCTTGCTTCCGTTTTCACTTAGTAATTCCTCTTTGTGAAAAAAATTTCTTCCATCAAGTATTGCTACAGAGGATATCAAAACGCAGCATTACAGAACCGTTACGTTGTCTTCGGTTTTTACATTTCGGTTTTCGGTTGATACAAGTATACAAAGTTGGGTTAGTAAGCTATTGTAGATTATTTTAAACAACCACTGAAATGCAAAATTTTCATTTTTATATCAGTTTTTGACATTACTTGAAAAACTTCTCTGCACAATATGACATATGCAGCATGGATTCATTATAAATTGGCTCCGTGATGATTTTTTTTTAAGTGAATGATATTGAGGGTCTTGTATATTAGCGCTGATGCAATGTCATAACTGCAGGTACTTCTTAGCGCTCAGTATATTAGGACTGAAACGATTGGTTCGTCCGTGTCAGCTTAATGTGACCAGGTGGGATTTCTTGCAAGGTGTCTTCGATGGTATGCTTCATTGAGGTAGCGCTATAAAATGGCAAAAGTTCCGTGTTGTCACAAAGAGACAAAACAACATCCCAAAGCACGCACACATTGACCGCATGCATGGATCTTTTGCGCATTGGAGCCCGTCCTTAAATGACTTAAAGGTGATAAAAACCCTACATCCATAAACATTCAAAAACGTATGCCAAAATATTAATTATTATTCAGAAAAAAAACATTTTGCATTCATTTGAAAACAGACACATTTTCGCGAGTTGGCGAAATCCCCGAGTCTTTGCGTAGTTACTTCCCTTCGTCTGTGACGTCATACTGGACAATTCCCGCTAGCTGTCAGATGCGTGCAGACGTCAACAAAAATGGTTCAGTGTGCTGCGTTGAACTGCACAAATAACACTAACGATGGGAAGAAAATAAGTATGTTTTTGTTCCCCAAGGACCAGAAACTTAGGAAAGCATGGACCATCAAACTCAAAAGGGACAAATTTTCGCCATCGCCACATACGAGAATATACCAACATCATTTGAACCGGAGTGTTTTGAGAGAGATCTGCGGTTAATGGCGTCGATCGGTTTCATCCCAAAACTGCTACGATTGAAGCCCGAAGCTATACCGACAATGTTTGATTATGCATCTCCTCACTCCTCTAGATCTACTCCATGTGAAGACAACTCATTCAATTCTGGAACACCCAGCAGAAAGAGAAGCAGGAATAATGTCGTCCAGAAAAGACGAAGACTGGAGGTAGGTTTCCTAAATTAAAATAATAAGATCACGTTCACGATACTATCGATTCCAGAATAAAGGTATACGTGTATTCTGTAAATCGTTTTAAAATAGCCCAAATATTTGTTTAAACATATATGATATGTTTATCATGTTATTTAACTAGATAAGTTGAATTTATAATGATTACACAATTTGAATTTTGGTACATCATCGATGACAACAGTGGTGCATGTACAGATCTAGACTTGAATGAAGATGTCCCATCTACTGTCTACAGATATGAGCAGTGCCACATAGATACACAGACTTTCCCAGACAGAGTTGACAAATGTGTTGGCCCTGATACACCAATGCAGCTTTTTTCAACTGGTTGTCAAACAACTTACAGCTTAGTTGTGAGCATTCATAGATTGCAAATAATTGTTACAGTTTTCAACATAATGCTCAGCAGATAAGAGAATAATCGGCAAAAGTTCCGGCCTATCACAAGGAGACTTAACACGAACATACCGCAGCTTCCCAAAATACACATACGCACTCACCACACGCATGCATGTCGCACGCACGGGGAGGCCGTCCTTAAATGCCCTTAGCTGTTAATAGGACGTTGAACAAAATAAACCAAACCAAACCAAAGATAAGAGAAAAATACTGCATTTTATGGTAAAAGCATAAAACTCACTTAGACAATAGTGTGAACAGGAACACATTACAATATTAATGCAAAAAATATATGGGGGGGGTCAGTATAATTTATATTGACACCCATATTTTCAATGTACATCATTTATAATACTAATATTTTTGTAAATTATATATGTATATGTCCCTCATGTCTCTTTGGTTGCATTGGGTAATTGTTATACAGGTGGGAAATATAAATTTATATTCATGATATGTTTGTTAATTTCTAGATCATGATGATTCCTGGCATAATATGATCATTTCTATTGTAGCTATACATAATTTAAGAGACCAGAAATGTATAATTTACATGAAGACAACAGGTTCTGAAATTATTTAGTTTGTTCACCATGTATAAGGGAATGTTTCAGTTGCAAGTAACACAAAAATGTATTTGTACATGTATAAAGTTATCTATTTTTTTTATCTTTTATATTTACAGCACAGAAGAAATGTTGGTCTCCAAGTTCAGGTGACAAAGAACCAAGTCAAATCATGTGGGGTCCAAGTTAAATGTGACCGTAAAAACTCTAGTACCCAGTGCCATAAATCCAGGGTCCATAATGCAAAGCATGATGGGAATGAAGAGGATTTTGAAAATATACATGTACCGCACGTGAGTTTCATGAGGCAAGTTGTGGTCCCCTACAATATCCCGATTGGGTTCCAAGTACAGAAGACTATCACGAGGATGATGAAGATGTAGTTAAAGTTACTCCTGCAGACAGTCCAACTGATAATAAGAACACTGACCCTGACAAAGCCAAGAAATACATTGTTTCGGAACAATGATTGTTCGAACTTTTGGATTTGTGCCCAACATGTTGTAGAAGAAATTTACATAACGAAAAACATACATAGGGACACGTGTAAATGTGTATAGCAGATGTGCATGTGGGTTTATCCGTCAGTGGTCAAGTCAGCCCTTCTCCCATTCCATGCCATGAGGAAACATCATCATGGCAAGTGCTGTCTTTTTCAGTGGAAGTAGTCCTGTAAAAAGTTTTAATTTGATGAGACATGCTGGAATATTACCACTGAGTCTGTCAACATACAACAGACTTCAGTCATCCTACATTGTGCCATCCACATTGTCCTGCTGGCAGTTCCATCAGTCTGTATATCTGTCAAGCATTCGAAAGAATGGTGACAAACTGAAACTTGCAGGAGATGCAAGATGTTCCTCCCCAGGCCATACAGCCAAGTATGGAAGTTATACGGTAATGGATGTCCAAACTTCAAAAGTGGTTGATATAAAACTTATCCAGGTAATATAACATGATCCTGATGATTAGTAATTATGTTTTCAGATTCAGTGTATGTTTCAAAATCTTTTGCAAGATCTATAGTTAACATATGTTTTGAATTACTGTCAATATAGAGACTATATAGGCAATGCCCTGCAGGTAGGGCGTGAGAATTGTACCTGCTGCCCCCATTGCATGATCGTAAGAGGCGACTAAATTTGGGATTTGTTTTCTCTTCTTTCGGAACAACTTTCATCTTCCTAATGTCTCCCTTGACAATGCCGCACTTTTTGTCTTCAGTTGAGCGTTCGCCCCTGTGAGGAAGGCTTTGGGTTCTGTCCCCTGGCCGAGAGATACCAGAGTCATTAAAAATGGTAGTTGCAACTCCTGCTTAGCGCTCAGCACATTAGGAGTGGGACGACTGTTGGTCCGTTGTCAGTATAATGTAACCGGGTGGGGTGTCCTGCTGGGTGTCTTCGGCAGTATACTTTAGTGAGGTAGCACTTTATATCGGCAAAATTTCCGGCCTATCACAAGGAGACTTAACACGAACATACCGCAGCCTCCCAAAACACGCATACGCACTCACCACACGCATGCATGTCGCTCGCACGGGAGGCCGTCCTTTAATGACCTTAGCTGTTAATAGGACGTTAAACAAATAAAACCAAACCAAACCAAATGGTAAGATCTGAAAGTGGTTTATTAAAATTGTAAATTACATGGCTTTTAGATTTCACTTTTCTCCCAGGAGAGGTGCTTCACTCTACTATAGTTTATGTTGGAAAATCACATTTTAATCGAAATTAGTTGAAATTATGAGCAAAATTATACTTTACTATTTATATACATGAACAGTTTAAATACATTGTTAATACAAAGAGGATATATGTTTAAGAATCAGGTGACTTTTAAGGCCCATTGACCTCTTGTTACTCTTATCCCTTGACTTCCCTTTTATCGATATGGTCGAGAAAGTACATTGGGTACATCCAAGGGATTTTAAAAATAAAGAGATCAAAAATTGAAAGTGGCGTTAAATGTTAAAAACAGTTTCGATATACTCAAAAAATATAAATCAAATGAATAAGCGATAATGAAAGGGATCAGTTACATTTATCTATAATATGATTAATACTTAATTGAAAACAGATCTACACTGCCAACAAACGTAGCGCTTTTCATACTGCAGTATGTAGTAGCTTACACCCGAGAATCAGCCAATTAGAACATAAATTCCACTTTCCTCTTCCATGGTACTAGACTAGTTCGTCTCCTCGTCCCTCTGTTTTGCCTGTATTTTTTTAACTGTCCAGAACTGTTCTCCTTGTACTGCTGTAGGCTTGCAGCACATATGGAAAAACATGTCGACACCCCAAAAGCAATGGAAACGCCATACAGGGAAAAAGTATAGGACCCCGTTGTGTCTCTAAGGTGACCTAAAATAAATAAGGTGTATAAATATAAATATTTAAAGAGGCAGCAACTAGAATATGTTTATATTTAGTTCACTAACAAATATTCATATCACTAAACAAGATGTTTCTGATCTAATTTATACACTCAACACTAGTACATCCCTAGGCCTAAAATAGTGAAAAAAATCATGGATTTTCTCTTTAATAACCTCTTATGCTATTATTCAAGTTAGTTAGGAATTAACACACCATCAAACAAACGAAACATGTACAAAATGAAAAGAATTTTTTTCAGACATGGTATGCCAATGTAAACAGTGTCTATAACTAAAATCTAGTGCAATGGCTATTAGTTAGAATCGAATAAATGGTAATGCTATTTTTAAAGGATATGGCTCTTCTAATGATATGTTAACTTATTGTGCGTCATTCTGGCTTTATACTCGATGATTGTAGTGCCGTTCAATTTATAATGAAATAGTAAGCAATATGGATAAACGAAAGGAGCTTCGATTTATGTTTGGGATATCAGTAACATATTTACATAGCATTGATATGCAAAGGAATAAAAAGAAAAACATATATATCCAAAAATCAACATTTAAACTTTATTTAAGAGGGCTGTTGATTTATATAAGGCAACAGCAGATAGTAATAATATCACACCAAGATATTAAATATTCAAGAACTGATCCCCTAAATGTTTTAACATATTGTCGTAAACTGGTGTTTGTATATCCCTAATTGTGTGTATTGTGTTAAGATTTGCCGGATGGATTCCGCATTCAATAAATGAAGTCACGAATGATCCAGTGCATTCCTCTTTGTTAGGTCACCTGAGACGAAATCTCGTTGACCTATTACTATCGCATTTTGTCCGGCGTCGTACTAAAATATTTGAATTACTTTATTAGGTCTGTAGCATGCTGAATAAAGGGATACCAAGTTAGTTCAAATGGGTGATCTTGACCTCATTTAAGGTCACAGGGGTCAAATATGCTGACATTTTTAAAACGACAACTCCATGATAACCAAACGGCCCGGAGACCCAATATAAGGTCTGTAGCATTCTGGGATGAAGGGCTATCAAGTTTGTTCAACATATCAAAACTCAGGTGACCGTTAACGCCCATGGGCCTATTGTATCATATTGCAGTTGTCAAACAGAAACATGATATTAACAGGTATGAGCCATTAAGAAAAACATGTTTTTTTCCCACTAAAACTAGTGCATTCCTATCTCCATAACTAAAAGTAAGCTATTCAATGTACATATATGAAGATGTTTCAATCTCCGCAATTCATATTTCATGCAAAATTTAAGTAGTTTCCACACATTAATCCGTAAGCACTATATGAAGTTTTATGTTGAATGACCCAAAGGGAACTGGGCAGATTTTCTATTCATTTACAGTGACCTCGACCATCGAACCTGAAAAGCAATCCCATGCAAGCTTTTTAGGCTGAGACAAAGTCTCAAGTGACCTATTCTAATCGCCTTTTGTCCGTCGTTGTGCGTCGTCCGTCCGAAACAATTTACATTTGCGACTTCTTTAAAACCGCTCTACCAAATTCAATGAAATTTTGCAGAAAGCTTCTATGGCTGAAGGTCAACCAAAATTGTGAATTATATGGTCCCCCCACCCCCCACAGGGGCCTGAGGGGTGGGGCTAAAAATGGCCAAATTGACTGAAATTTCAAAAATCTTCTTCTCTACTCTCAGATATGGTGGAAGCAAACACTCTTTATAGATGGAAGGGTCTCATGGTGCTTTACCAAATTGTGAATTCCATGACCCTGGGGTCTCACGTTTGTTCCTGAGGAGGGGGTAAACTTTACTATAGTATTTATAGGGAAATTACATTTTTGACTATTATTTGTTGGATTTGTCTTAGAATCCATTCTAACCTGGTTAACATTATCAGCATGGGATAACAGTTTGATGGTATGCACATGTTGGCCCTGACGGACTCCCAGGGGCTGATGGGAGGGGCTAAAAATGGTCAAATTGACTGAAGTTTCAAAAATCTTCTTCTCAATACCCATATAAGATAGAATCAAATACTTTTCATAGATGGAAGGGTCTTATGGTGCTTTACCAAAATTGTGAATTTCATGACCCTGGGATCTCATGTTTGCCCCTGAGGAGGGGGTAAACTTTACTATTGTTTATATAGGGAAATCACATTTTTGACTATTATTTGTTGGATTTGTTTTGTACCCTATTCTAACCTGGTTAACATTATCAGCATGGGATAACAGTTTGATGGTATGCATATGTTGGCCCTGACTGACCCCAGGGGCTGATGGGAGGGGCTAAAAATGGTCAAATTTACTGAAGATTCAAAAATCTTCTTCCCAATACCCATATAAGATAGAACCAAATACTTTTCATAGATGGAAGGGTCTTGTGGTGCTTTACCATAATTGTGAATTTCATGACCCTTGGATCTCATGTTTGCCCCTGGGGAGGGGGTAAACTTTACTATATTTTATATAGGGAAATCACATTTTTGACTATTATTTGTTTGATTTCCATTAGAATTCATTCCAACTTTCTTAAAATTATCAGCATAGGATGAAAGCTTAATCATATGCACATGTTGGCCCTGACTGACCCCTTGGACTTATTGGTGGGACCAAAAAGGGTCAAATAGATTAACGGAAATATTTCAAAACTTCGGTGACCGTTAAGCCCATGGGCCTCTTGTTTGAGTTTGATTAGCCGGAGGGAACTCATATTATCGCACGGAAACAATTGTGCGGACGACGCAATAGTGATACCTATATGTCGCCTTTTTCAGACGACACAAAAACTGTTAAAAGAAGTATCCATGTCGTGGTGACATCCTTAACTACACGTTGCGAAGCTCCATTAGTAGCGAGTAGTAAGAAAAATAGCATATGAGCACAAAACATACAAAACGACCGGGTCAAACGAGAATGTAACAAACCAAGACCTAAGACTTGATTTTAAGTACCACCGGGGAACTACCAAGTCTCATTGAAGAGGTCGTAAGTATTCGGCATCAGTTTTGTATGAATGATATATAACAATATTATTTTGTACACAAGCAGAAATTGAAAATATAATTTACGAACTTTCGAAAACGTCTGTTCTTTTATTGAGTGTAAAAAAAGAAAAAATGAAAATTGATTGTAAACTTTCCAAAATAACTCCTGACATTCTGAACTCCAGAATAGCCAGGTTTATTGTAATGGCAATTTTGAGCGATTCACTTCTCTGAAACCCAAAGTTACGGAGCTGCTGCATTGCATTGAAACACTAGAGTCAGCAATCTAATTAAAATCTAGATGGTCATTCTCACAGAAGTCAAATATCAGGAGGCTTGAAACAAAGAACAACCTCTATATATGGCGTCCCCGAGACAAATGCAGGATATGATGAACCTGTGGTGAAACGATTTCTGAAGGAGAACCTAGGTATTGAAAACTCGAGGGAAGACCAAATGATTCTTGCAAACGGACTATCGAGGTATCCAAATTCATTTACACAGGACAATTCAGTCTCCAACACAATGCCACGGTCTATAATAGTGAAATTTGTACGTTTGGTTTGGTTTGGTTTATTTTGTTTAACGTCCTATTAACAGCTAAGGTCATTTAAGGACGGCCTCCCGTGCGTGCGACATGCATGCGTATGGTAAGTGCGTATGTGTGTTTTGGGAGGCTGCGGTATACGAAGGAAAGACAGAAATACTACGCTAGCCGAACTGAAGAAGAAACGTTCAAAACTTTCGAACATTGCTTATAAAATGAAGAGAGAATATAAGCTACAAACGGCTATAACAGAATCGGCAAATAATATCTGGTTAGAATTCAGAAAGGAACAATGTGCCATAAGGACGAGGTGTTTAGAGTATTAAACACTACCGACCATCATTACATAATTTATTTGTTCATCTATATTTCAAAACGGTTTTTTTCTGAACTAATATACAGGTAGCAATATCTTTATTTGGATTATACCTCAAGTATCAGTACAGTGACTAAAACAAACGTTGATCTATAAGCAATATTAAATATTGTGATGTACATTACTTCAACTATAGAACACCTTCATCAATTAAAAGATGTAATGATTTTGGTTGAATTACACTATAATTGCTCTGAGGTAAATACGACATGGATTGATGAATCCTAAGCATAAGAAATTGTTGTAATGGAAAATGTAATAATGTTATGTATTGCTATATATGAAAGAATTTTTTTAAAGTTTGATAAAAGTAATGGATTGTTGAGGGTGATTGTGATTTAGTGCAAGTTTTGATATTGACATTAGGAGGGGGACCGTGCTGATAGCAGACTGGGCCGGCGTTTTGACCCCTGGGAGCTGTCGCTACTACAGGGTTGGCGTCAGGTTCAGCTATGAGTAATAGGTAAGGGAGACCAGAGTTAGGGCCAGGAGAAAAGGGGGTTGTATAGCTATACAATATTTCTTTTCCACATACAAATTTAATGGAGAATAGGCCACATGTTAAAACAAATCACATCAATGCTATTTAAATAAATAAGACAGTTATTGGAAATTATAATTTCAAGCAAATGTACTGATATATGATGACCTATATTTCTGAATGTCATTATTATATAAAAAGTACATTAAAGTTACCAGGCTTGTAAAAATAAAACAAAATCAGTTACGTTTTCTAGAAAAAACTTAACCTATCACCGTTCAATATCCTTCCAAAATTGCCAAATAATGCTCACAACCTCACTTCAGCACTTTGAACTTGAAGATGATGTAACATGAAAACAGCACATACAGAATATATACAAAACGCTTTCACAGACTCAAATATTCCCGCAGTTCGAAGAAGAAGCGGAAATGTCTCGTATGACACTATAACACTCGCTTCTTGTAAGGGTGTGTATGTAGTCACGTTTTGGGCCGTCGATATTCTAGTCGTCTAGCAGGACGCGCGGTACACTTTTTGTAAAGCTTGTTTAGAGTATGGATGATTCCAGGACCGAAGTTTCCATATCCGACAGAATAAGGGATGCGTTTGCCAGTTCCCAGCATCAGGTTTTATCGCAGTTGGGTGCATTATTAGGTATTCTACCATGTTTGCAATGTAACGCCGGTTTTGATTGGTTTAAAACCATGTATTATTTTCCAATAACCCACGCTCGTGCCAATAATACACGGTCGTGTGTCACGGCTGTCACAATTTTAAATATCTAATATTCACCCGTTTCATAAAAGGTTACTATAGCTGAGTGGGCTAATGGGTTAGTCTTTCAATATATTTTTATCACGACGCGAGTTCGAATCCTACGGAGGCCCACCTTTTTTTTCTTTTTCTTTTCTTTTCTTTTTTTTTATCCTTTTTTTTTAGATTTTCAAAATCAATGCCATATGATAGATGCTCTTGATCGTAGTACTGTATTGCTTGTATATTTCATCAACAAATAATACAATACTCAAGAAATAAATTACAAGGTTTTCCCGGGGTTTCTTTGCTGTTTTTCTATTAGAAAGAGGTCGATCTCAGAACTAAACAGTACATGGTAGAATAGAAATAATCAACTTTGACTCGTGTATTGTTGCAGGATATACAACTCGGACTCGGATATTTTGCAATTTTAATTAATAACTCAGGCCTGCGGCCTTCGTTATTAGCTCAACTGGACCGAAGGTCCGGTGAGCTTATGTCATGGCGCGGCGTCCGTCGTCCGTCGTCCGTCAACATTTGCTTCAAATCGCTACAAGTCAAAAAGTTCTTATTGGATTTTGACCAAATTTAGTCAGAAACATCCTTGGCAGAAGGGGATCAGATTTTGCATAAATGGTGACTCTGACCCCCAAGGGGCCTGAGAGGCGGGGCCCAATAGGGGAAATTGAGGCAATTCCTTTAAATCGCTACTTGTCATAAAGTTATGAATGGATTTGAACCCAATTTGGTCAGAAACATTCTTGGGGGAAGGGGAACAGATTTTGCATAAATGGTGACTCTGACCCCCAAGGGGCCAAAGGGGTGGGGCCTAATGGGGAAATAGAGGTAATTCCTTTAAATCGCTACTAGTCATAAAGTTATGAATGGATTTTTATCCAATTTGGTCAGAAACATCGTTTGGGGAAGGGGAACAGAATTTGCATAAATGGTTACTCTGACCCCCAAGGGGCCAAAGGGGCTGGGCCTAATGGGGAAATAGAGGTAATTTCTTCAAATCGCTACTAGTCATAAAGTTATGAATGGATTTGAACCCAATTTGGTCAGAAACATTCTTGGGGGCAGGGAAACAGATTTTGCATAAATGGTGACTCTGACCCCCAAGGGGCCTGAGGGGCAGGGCCGAATAGGGGAAATTGAGGCAATTCCTTTAAATCGCTACTAGTCATAAAGTTATGAATGGATTTAAACCCAAATTGGTCAGAAACATTCTTATGTGAAGGGGAACAGATTTTGCATAAATGGTGACTCTGACCCCCGAGGAGCCAAAGGGGCGGGTCCCAATATGGGAAATAGAAGTAATTCCTTTAAATCGCTACTAGTCATGAAGTTATGAATGGATTTGAACCCAAATTAATCAGAAACATTCTTGGGGGAAGGGGAACAGATTTTGCATAAATGGTGACTCTGACCCCCAAGGGGTCTGAGGGGCGGGGCCCAATAGGGGAAATTGAGGCAATTCCTTAAAATCGCTACTTGTCATAAAGTTATGAATGGATTTGAACCCAATTTGGTCAGAAACATCCTTCAGGGAAGGGGAACAGATTTTGCATAAATGGTTACTCTGACCCCCAAGGGGGCCAAAGGGGCAGGGCCTAATGGGGAAATAGAGGTAATTTCTTCAAATCGCTACTAGTCATAAAGTTATGAATGGATTTGAACCCAATTTGGTCAGAAACATTCTTGGGGGAAGGGAAACAGATTTTGCATAAATGGTGACTCTGACCCCCAAGGGGCCTGAGGGGCAGGGCCGAATAGGGGAAATTGAGGCAATTCCTTTAAATCGCTACTAGTCATAAAGTTATGAATGGATTTAAACCCAAATTGGTCAGAAACATTCTTATGTGAAGGGGAACAGATTTTGCATAAATGGTGACTTTGACCCCCGAGGAGCCAAAGGGGCGGGTCCCAATATGGGAAATAGAAGTAATTCCTTTAAATCGCTACTAGTCATCAAGTTATGAATGGATTTTAACCCAAATTAATCAGAAACATTCTTGGGGGAAGGGGAACAGATTTTGCAAAAATGGTGACTCTGACCCCCAAGGGGTCTGAGGGGCGGGGCCCAATAGGGGAAATTGAGGCAATTCCTTAAAATCGCTACTTGTCATAAAGTTATGAATGGATTTGAACCCAATTTGGTCAGAAACATCCTTCAGGGAAGGGGAACAGATTTTGCATAAATGGTTACTCTGACCCCCAAGGGGGCCAAAGGGGCAGGGCCTAATAGGGGAAATAGAGGTAATTCCTTCAAATCGCTACTAGTCATAAAGTTATGAATGGATTTCAACCCAATTTGGTCAGAAACATTCTTGGGGGAAGGGAAACAGAATTTGCATAAATGGTTACTCTGACCCCCAAGGGGCCAAAGGGCTGGGCCTAATGGGGCCTATGTATAAGTCATAAGTTATGAATGGATTTGACCCAATTTGGTCAGGAAACATTCTTGGGGGCAGGGAAACAGATTTTGCATCAATGGTGACTCTGACCCCCAAGGGGCCTGAGGGGCAGGGCCGAATAGGGGAAATTGAGGCAATTCCTTTAAATCGCTACTAGTCATAAAGTTATGAATGGATTTAAACCCAAATTGGTCAGAAACATTCTTATGTGAAGGGGAACAGATTTTGCATAAATGTTGACTACTGGACCCCCGAGGAGCCAAAGGGGCGGGTCCCAATATGGGAAATAGAAGTAATTCCTTTAAATCGCTACTAGTCATAAGTTATGAATGGATTTGAACCCAAATTAATCAGAAACATTCTTGGGGGAAGGGAAACAGATTTTGCATAAATGGTGACTCTGACCCCCAAGGGGCTTGAGGGGCGGGGCCGAATAGGGGAAATTGAGGCAATTCCTTTAAATCGCTACTAGTCATAAAGTTATGAATGGATTTAAACCCAAATTGGTCAGAAACATTCTTATGTGAAGGGGAACAGATTTTGCATAAATGGTGACTCTGACCCCCGAGGAGCCAAAGGGGCGGGTCCCAATATGGGAAATAGAAGTAATTCCTTTAAATCGCTACTAGTCATAAAGTTATGAATGGATTTGAACCCAATTTAATCAGAAACATTCTTGGGGGAAGGGGAACAGATTTTGCATAAATGGTGACTCTGACCCCTGAGGGGCGGGGCCCAATAAGGGAAATTGAGGCAATTTCTTAAAATCGCTACTTGTCATAAAGTTATGAATGGATTTGAACCCAATTTGGTCAGAAACATCCTTCAGGGAAGGGGAACAGATTTTGCATAAATGGATACTCTGACCCCCAAGGGGGCCAAAGGGACGGGGCCTAATGGGGAAATAGAGGTAAGTCCTTCAAATCGCTACTAGTCATAAAGTTATGAATGGATTTCAACCCAATTTGGTCAGAAACATTCTTGGGGGAAGGGAAACAGATTTTGCATAAATGGTGACTCTGACCCCCAAGGGGGCCAAAGGGACGGGGCCTAATGGGGAAATAGAGGTAAGTCCTTCAAATCGCTACTAGTCATAAAGTTATGAATGGATTTCAACCCAATTTGGTCAGAAACATTCTTGGCGGAAGGGAAACAGATTTTGCATAAATGGTGACTCTGACCCCCAAGGGGCCTGAGGGGCGGGGCCGAATAGGGGAAATTTAGGCAATTCCTTTAAATCGCTACTAGTCATAAAGTTATGAATGGATTTAAACCCAAATTGGTCAGAAAAATTCTTATGTGAAGAGGAACAGATTTTGCATAAATGGTGACTCTGACCCCCGAGGAGCCAAAGGGGCGGGTCCCAATATGGGAAATAGAAGTAATTCCTTTAAATCGCTACTAGTCATAAAGTTATGAATGGATTTGAACCCAATTTGGTCAGAAACATTCTTGGGGGATGGGGAACAGATTTTGCATAAATGGTGACTCTGACCCCCAAGGGGCCTGAGGGGCGGGGCCCTATATGGGAAATTGAGACAATTCCTTAAAATCGCTACTTGTCATAAAGTTATGAATGGATTTGAACCCAATTTAGTCAGAAACATCCTCCAGGGAAGGGGAACAGATTTTGGATAAATGGTTACTCTGACTCCCAAAGGACCAAAGGGGCGGGGACCAATTGGGAAACAGAGGTAATTCCTTTAAACCGCAACTAGTCATAAAGTTATGAATGGATTTGAACCCAATTTGGTCAAAAACATCATTGGGGGAAGGGGAACAGATTTTGCATAAATGATGACTCTGACTCATAAAGGACCGAAGGGGCGGGGCCTAATGGGGAAACAGAGGTAATATCTTTAAATCGCTACTAGTCATAAAGTTATGAATGGATTTGAACCCAATTTAATAAGAAACATCCTTTGGGGAAGGGGAACAGATTTTGCATAAATGGTGACTCTGACCCCCGAGGGGCAAAAGGGGTGGGGCCCCATATGGGAAATAGAGGTAATTCCTTTAAATCACTACTAGTCATAAATTTATGAATGGATTTGAACCCAATTTAATAAGAAACATCCTTTGGGGAAGGGGAACAGATTTTGCATAAATGGTGACTCTGACCCCCATAAAGTTATAGATGCATGCAGAGAGTCTGGACTTCATTATTTCTTTAAAGCAGTTGGGATACACACGCTATAACCAAATATAGCATTGTTTGAGGTTAACAAACAAAAGGAATTGAACATGAACATTATTTTGACATTTGGTCAAATCCAACCAGGTGAGCGATACAAGCCCCATGGGCCTCTTGTTAATTTAATTGCAAAATATCCTCGTCCTCGTTGTATATCCTGCAATAATACACGAATCATCGTTAATTATTTCTTAATCAAACTGCGGGAGTTCGAGGCTTGCCAGAGGAACATCTATCTGACTTGAAAAACAGTATTTAGACTACGGACACTCATAAATTATCCAAGCGGAGTTGTGGGGATCAATTCACATTTAATGCTAAACTTAAGCCTAAACTCAGGAAGAGACTCGCTACTTCGAAAATCTCGGTAGATATTTTGATGTTGGACTACCGTCAAAAATTAGTCAAAATGGCCGACACTGAAGCAGGTTGGAAAGCCGTATATATAGCTAACCCTAATGCCTCTGATTCAAGAGAATGAAGAGGGTTACTTCTAAAGATAATAAACAAGAGCTGTTGGTGAACAGCATAGCTCGTCTCACAAATGTTTGTCAATAAATAATTAAAATATATTAATTGGTATGGTTTCGCGAATTGCATTAATAATATTTATATTGTTTACTTGATCAGATTGTGTATTCATGCAATTTTCAAAACCATACCAATTTATTTATATATATATGTAAATTATTTATTGACAAACATTCGGGAGACAAGCTATGCTGTTGTAGATTGAATAAATATATTAAATAATTGCTTTTGGACCTATTTCTTCAGTTTTTTGATAATCATCCTTATGAGAGTTGTCTCCCTTGAACAATGTGGAAACGTATATACAATATGTATTGTCTAATGCGAGCATTTTCACATTGTTGTTTTTCAGTTTCACTCCATGAAGGGTTAGTGTAACTACAGATGGACTCTTCAATAAAATATCAGCACCCTAGTGCAATTATAAAATGATGTGTTAATAGCTTTCAACACTTGCACAAAAGTTTTTAAAATCTGTTGTTTTTTCCCCAAAATAATCTTTCAGTTTAACTCCGGCAAGGGATAGTTTAACCCCAACAGGGACCCTAATACCATGTATTACTATGCCTTTCAACAATTGCAGCATAAACTTAATGCAAAAATGTTCCAAGTCAAAATATATAAAAAAAAAAAAAAAAAAAACAGATCTAAAAAGATCGGACATATCTCAAATAGTTAGATTGAAAAATTAGTTGGGATTTTGGCACGAGAATGGTGCTTGTGAAAACGTTTTTGATATTATGTCCAACGGTTATAGGATTCCGTTTAAGTCTGCACGGGATGATCCTTTTTCGTTGAAGCAGGAATTTAAAAGCTATTGTGTCTTGGTTGTGTTACAGAAGTAGCCACAACCCGACATGTAGTAAACAAATTCACTGTCGTCTGTACTAAAACAGGTAAGCCAAGCCACGTATTAGACTGTCGACATATCAATCAACATCTACACGCATTCAAATTTAAATATGAAGACGCCAGGATTGCACGTGATTGTTCGTGCAAGGTTATTTTTTGTTTAATGTTTGACCTAAAGGCCGCCTATCACCACGTGCAAACTTTAAAAATGACCTATCTGGGGTTCAGCTGGAAATCACAAATACTACATATTCAACGTTATGTCATTTGGCTTAGCTGTGGTAGGTTATGTATTTAGCAAAGTATTGCGAGAAAAAGTTGAGCACGTGCATTCAAAGGGTAACAAATTATTAATGTATCTAGATGATGGCATTGGGGGCCATGGCGATACGAAGAAAGCTAATAAACTTTGCAGGTAACACATGCATGTCGCACGCTCGGGAGGCCGTCCTTAAATGACCTTAGCTGTTAATAGGACGTTAAACAAAGTAAACCAAACCAAACCAAAACTTTGCAGGTATGTACAGAACTTATTGGCCGATTATGGGTTTTTCATTGCAGACGATAAGTGTCTAGGGAGTGCGTCACAGTTCGAACCGTGGATTGACTGCACGTGGTCTATGACCGAGGGCGTGGTCAGTCACTCGAGGCTCTTGTCAACAGTTTGTATAGAATGTTGGCACATGCAATAGTTCTAGTAGAGTAGCTCATTCATCGGTTTTTCATGGTCGGGTATATAGCCAGCATGGTTTGAAAAAGAATTCCAAAGCAAAGTATAATCGGTGCAGTAGCGAGATTACGGACACGTCATATGTATCAGTGTGTTTTGTCGAGAGCAAGCTGGAATACTCATTTCATGATTTCGGACAATGCTGTGGCAGAAATTAAGTACTGGTTAAGGAATATTCATAAACGTGATAGTAATGGTTCCCAACAGAAGAGTTGTCACAGGTATTGCGTGCACCTATGCGTCTGGTATTGATTACGGTTGGTCTGTTTCTCCCGGTGTTTTTCTATCACAAGGAGACTTAACACGAACATACCGCAGCCTCCCAAAACACACATACGCACTCACCACACGCATGCATGTCGCACGCACGGAAGGCCGTCCTTAAATGACCTTAGCTGTTAATAGGACGTTAAACAAAATAAACCAAACCAAACCAAAGTTTACCATTTGAGGATCGCGAGTTTGCTGATGAGTCAGTAATGCTTGACAGCACATGCACGCTTGCGCAGGTAGTTAGCCCACTGTCGGGTCCCGTTACGGTTAACTATATATAGGTTCACAACTTCTATCCCCGGCATTGACGATTTGAGTTTTGTGAACTAGAACTGTCGTCCAGGGGGGCCATCTCACACCCCCACCGCCCCTCTAGCGAAGATTTTCCAACAAAAACCAGTTTTTAGTGAACAGGTTACCACGGCAACCTAAATTTGTGGGGGGGAAACCTGCATGTATATGTACATTATGAGTCCCTAACATTCCTGTGTATTTCAAATAAAATCGGTTGATGGCTAAATAGGAGTGGTAAAAGTTGTCTTGACAAAGATTTCCACAAGAATATGGGTATTGAAACATGATAACCATAGAAACCAAAAAATCTGTAGAGAAATAGCATGCATGCACATTTTCACATGGTCCCTATCACCACTGTGTAGTTTGACCTGAAGCAGTTCACAGGTTTATTTGGAGTTGATTGGACAAAAGTCCACCTCACCAAAAAAAAAACGAAGTATAGTGGCCTGGTTACCATGGTAACCACAAAATTACAACTTGATATATATTGCATCTACAATTTATATGCAATGGGTTTCGAGATTAATTGATGGTACGGCTGTAAATCGGCAAAAGTTCCGGCCTATCACAAGGAGACTTAACACGAACATACCGCAGCCTCCCAAATCACACATACGCACTCGCGTGCCACACGCATGCATGTCGCACGCACGGGAGATAAAAAAATAAACCAAACCAATTATGGTACGGCTGATTTTCTCAGTAGATGTACTGATTGTGATGATTGGTTTATTGGGGTCTAATGAAGTCAACAGGTTTGCCGCGGCTAACAACGCGAAGTGCTCGCGTTTTAATTCCAGATGGCGGAACGTTGGTACCGTAGCTATAGAATCCTTAACAGTAATATGGGCGGGGTCTTACAATTGGTTTGTACCCTCACCTAACTTAGTGTGCGACACCATCAGAAAAATGAAGTCAGATTCTTCTAATTGTACATTGGATGCTGGGTGTAGATGGTTTGGTTTATTTTGTTTAACGTCCTATTAACAGCTAAAAAGTCGTCGCCGTTTTGTTTGGCTATTAATTTCATTTCTGAAAGCTTGAACGGATTTACGGACGCTATTAACTGTTTCGTTGAGAAACTGCTCGAGTCCGCTTAGCGCTCGGCTAGGAAGCCCATGTATAAGATGGAAGTCAGCGACAGTTGATCATTTCCAATGGCTGGGACGATTTGCTTGTAATCAGAGGCTTCGCTATGATCATGGTTTGTTTCTCTGCCGCGGCCAATAACGGAGTTAGCGAGAATGGCTTAAAAAAACACTCGGGGATTAATCTAGAATTTAGGGGAATCTACCCTTTTTGGACCATAAGGAAAATCAGTCCTGCAAAGGGGAAATTTAAACATTAAAGTTTCAGTTTTTTGCTTTAAAAACACATTTTCAAAGTAAAAACAGCAAATCTTTAATAAGGAAAGCATATGTGGAGTATTTGAGAATATTATTGCCATGAAAATGAGGGAAAATACAATATTTCAGCGAATTTAACAGAAGACTGAGGGGGAAAATAGAACAAAATCCTGAGGGGAAACTACCCATAAACGGTAGTAAAAAATCCCTAGATTGATCCCTGGGCCGCACGGTTTGGTTTGGTTTGGTTTTATTTGTTTAACGTCCTTTTACAGCTAAGGTCATTTAAGGACGGCCTCCCGTGTTTGCGATATGCATGCGTGTGGTGAGTGCATATGTGTGTTTAGGGATGTTGTGGTATGTTCGTGTTAGGTCTCCTTGTGATAGGCCGGAACTTTTGCCGATTTATAGTGCTACCTCAGTGAAGCGTACTGCCGAAGACACCCAGCAGGACACCCTACCCGGTCACATTATACTGACAACGGGAGGGTCGCTGGAAATGTTATTCAAATAAGAATAGGTATGCGAGATATTCTGTTTAGAACAGGTCGATTGTCTCGAAAAGCTGAGGGCTTTGAGGTTAACTTTACGTACTAGCATTTTTAGGTTTGTGAGACAGGGTTTGGTTGTCCCTAGGCTGCCGCGGTCGATTGATGGTAAGCGGAACGTTTTATAGATTTTACGTTATATTCGTCATATCAGGGGATTGGTTTGGTTTGATTTATTTAACGTCCTATTAACAGCTAAGGTCATTTAAGGACGGCCTCCCGTGTTCGATATGCATGCGTGTGGTGAGTGCGTATGTGTTTTTGGGAGGCTGCGGTATGTTCCTGTTAAGTCTCTTGTGATATGCCGGAACCTTTTGCCGATTTATAGTGCTACCTAACTGAATCATACTGCCGACGACACCCAGCAGGACACCCCTACCGGTCATGTTATACTGACATCGGGCCAAGCAGTCATCCCACTCCCAAAATGCTGAGCGCTAAGCAGGAGTACCAACTACCATTTTTAATGACTCTGGTATGCCTCGGCGAGGGGGCAGAACCCAAAGCCTTCCTCACAGGGGCGAACGCTCAAATGAAGACCAAAAGTGAGGCAGAAGAAAGTTGTTCAGAAAGAAGAGAAAATATAAGATCCCTTTAGTCGCCTCCTACGATCATGCAATGGGGGCAGCAGGTACAATTCTTACGCCCTACCTGCAGGGCAGTCATTTCAGGGGACTTTCGGGGCTTTGAAATGTAGATTTTTTCCTATTCTCCCATTTCTTTGTATTTCTCATGTCCTTTCGGCATGCTACCAAATAATTGGATATTTGCGTTCGTGTTGTTTATTAGGTGCTTAGTGGAGAGAGACTCAAATATTCTCACGATTCGCAGTTGATACGGGGATTATTTTTATCTCGTGTAGCACTATATCACTCGCCGCATGTGCAGCCGTGTATGCAGTCACGTGTGCGATAGCCTCTTGGGGCATAGGCGTGTCCTTTTCTAATCGCCTAGAAGGAAGCGCGGTACACTCAAACTTTCATAAAACTCCTTGATCGGTTCATACATACATTTGTGTGGACACGTATATTTTCCCTGTAATTCAGCCGGGTTTTTTCGCAAATAGGGTTATAATATTTTGACATCGTTTTTTTTTTTTTTTTTTTTATTTATTTATCTTCGAGTATAGAAATCGAGTGTAGTACGGCAGTGGTCCAACTTGTGGTCCGAGAGACATCGGGATTGCATAGGTCTAGATTAGTCCCTCCCTTTTGACACAGGTTTCTGGGTCGAGAAGGTTTTTCATGGACACGCAAGTTGATTTCGATGTTCGGCGTTATTCTGAACAAAGTTTATGTCACGTACGGTATTGTAAAGTTTTGTCCACTGTTTTATGCGCATTTGTTAATTAAATACATACAACGACTATGTCCTTTCGATGTGCTTTGGATCGGATATTTGCGATCGTGTTTATTAGGTGCTAAGTGGAGAAAGACTGTTCTTCACCGTGTTAATGCTAAAGTAAAAATATCATGAATACAAATATTTGGCATTTATTGGATCAATTTTAGAATATGCAGATATTAATTGGGATAATTATATACAGACAAAAGATTTTCTTGAAACTGTAAAATCAGAAGCATCCAGGATAGTAACAGGTCTTCGTTCTTGAATGCAACATGACAAACTATACAATGAACTAGGATGTGAAACACTACTTTAAAGCTGACAACGCAAGTTAAAAAACTTTCACTTTGAAATAAAAAAAAAACATCGTTTTTGAAATGGTTTGGAGATGTTCCTTTTGATAAATAGATATCTTCCGGTCACCGTTTCCAAGGAAGTGGCAGACATTTTAGTTGAAGTCTGCTTTGATACGTGACTGGGAATCTGTGCCTATAAAAGCGCGCATGCACGTGCATCTTGGGAGTTCGGATCGACGCAAAAAAAAAAAAAAAAAAAAAAACACTTTGTCAGGACTATCTCAGAATAATTTCAGTGAAGTAAGAGCTGATTCCCACGGGTAAAACATGAGAAAGAGCTTGAAATGTGAAAAGTTTACCAAAGACGACGGGCGAAGCACGATGATTATAGGTCAGGTGACCTAATCGACAAAAACATGTATCTGGATCATCACATATGTCCTCAAAACGACCCCCACAGTCGTAAGTTGAGTGATAAATATAGCAACAGTGTTTGCAAATTTTTGATTGCGGGACATAATGATGTAAAAATTATGCATGGGCAGGCACTTTGATACTTACAAAATGTCTTGAATCCCTATTTTGATAACGAATGAATAACCCCTAGCCTCTCGCACAAACTAAGATTTTCGATTCACTATTATGTACAACTAATATATATTTTCACAGCTTTTCCCGTCAAACATTCCGCACAATTAACAATGCTACTTCTTCTGCAGCATTAAGAATATCTGAATAAATATTTTATTTCTGAAAATGAATCTGTATAAATTTTCAAAACTTCAATCTACACAAAGTCTAGTTTGTACCAGCTCTGCTGAACAAGTAACATCATCTCGTTATGCTATTGGATTGTCCCAATTTTTACTCTGTTAACTTTGCTTTACAGTTATTTTAAACTTAACCACATTGATATTAATTTTCTTCTCCAAGGTTGTCCTGATTGTGACAGGCCTACAAATTGGCTAATGATTCATGATGTAAAGTATTTTATCGGAAAAATACGTCGATTTTGGTAAGTTGGTTATATTACTATTAATGACCCTTTCTCTTCTCTAAAACTATACACCAGGTATCATTCATATTTCGCTGGAAGCATCCCTACGTAATGGTGATTCAACACCAAGGGGGCTGATATGCCGGTTCGAAAGAACAAAAAAATGGCTGTATTGCTATAAACAACTATTCTAGATCTATATACATGTACTGGATAACATTTAGCGTATTTGAAAGTGTACAAATGATTGGTCTAACCACCTGGGCCGATAATACAGGTATATACAAGTGGAAGGAAAAGAGTCGTATAAAAGTACATGTATTATGTTTGTTTTGCTTACTGCTGGAATTATTTCTGAAGTCTGAATATTTCAGACGTCAACCTCCGTGATATGGGTAGATGGCCTCTTGATGATTGTAGGCGGCATATATATCCACACGACGGGGTTCTGCTGACCTGTCAGTATGCTAGTCTGCTTGAATAGCAGAACGTTAGATATTGGATAAAGCCAATAGTTGACTGCAATACATAGAACTGAGAGGTAGATGACAAAATACAAAATTTGTAATAAAACTGACGGCGCTTTGCCATAAGAACTAAAATATCTACGTAAGTGATATAGGGTATATACTGTCACATATATAATATTGTAACATATTGAACTAACTTGTATACCTGCTATAGGTGCACCACAAACGTTGAAAATTCCTACAATAGTGAGAGTAACACCAAATCCGACAGAGAAATTTTCCGTACCAACCAGCTTCGCTATCGAAATGGGAAATGCTGTAAAAGTTCCGCCTAACGCCGTTCCAAGTATTGCCATCAATAACACGTGGCTTTCATAGGTACTGGCATGTGCAAGTACAGCACAGGTGATGGCACCAATACTCAAAAATAAAGCAGGTATCAATAAGACGCTTATGTGTGTTATCCGCTTCAAAACGCATGTCATTAGTCTGAATAATGTGCTAAACATACACATCACGCTATAAAGAAATACAGTCTTTTGTTTATCAAAGCCCTGGAGTTGCAGAAAGCTTACTAGAAAAGTTGTTACAGATGTTATAGCAGGATCGGAAAACATCACTGCCAATATGTGGATTAAATATGCCTTGTTTTTCATAAGCGTTAGAAGTTTTTCTCGAATCCCCAATTCTTCAATAGAATCCTCTTTACATTGTACAGTTATTTCTGATACTGCGTAGTTAATGTCCATCGGTGTTGGGTTGGAAACAGCAATAGTTTTTGGTTTGCAAACAGCGAAACACGGGACCGTATTTAATATTAGACCTGCGTTTATCAACAAGCATCCTCTAAATCCAAACTCTTTTGTTAAAATGTCAAGAATATAGGGATACACTATAGCTCCACAGCCAGCACCAAATGAAAGCAATGAGAAAACATGCAGTTTTGACTTTCCGCTGAAGTATTCATCTACTCCTGTCGAAGCAGCGATGTAACAGGCAGATAATCCCGAACCTATTAAAAAGAAATATTTCACGTGTTAAATTAAGTCGTTCATAATTTGTAAATTTCGTAATTTTTCTTCTGACAAAGCAATAAAGCAATATGTATGACCACGCAAATATCTTTTCGTGCATTTGACAGCTTATAAATGTTGCGTAGTTTGAAACATTGATGTTGGCCAGAAGATCATCGATACATAATACGTATTTGTACCATTTTTTAAACTTACAGTAAGGAACAAGTAATATTTACTATGCTTTTCACAAAAAGCAAATGCGCTTTAAAATGAGTACATTTGTAATAGACAATATATTTTAATAAGCTGTAGATTATTTAGCATGTCAAATAATCACAAGCCCCGCAGATAGTACTAACCGCTTTGAAATATGCTGTGATTACATACTTAAAGATGCTACACCGCCGATATAGTGCCATCTGCTTCGCACGAAGTGCACTAATTGCAATATTTGGTATGATGTATATTGAATAAACACCTACTAATAACACGAGTACCGCGGGGCGAAGCAATATCCTCCCGTCGATTGTCATACAGTGCAAAATGCATCGCTTTATGGGTGGCTAGATAACATGATATAAACCTCGCTTTTTACTACAAAGCCATTGTTTAATTAACAAGGCCGATTTGAGAAATAAAAGCAATATAACATGATATGACCACAAAACTGAATACGTTTTAAATAATTCGTTTGAAAACTAGATAATTTCTCTTGAAGAGATTCAAATACTGCAAATAAACAAAGGGCGATAACTTAAGCAAAAACTACTCCAATCGATATTGCTCTCGGGGGAAACACAATTATCTATTATAATACAAAATCTTACAAAGTTAACAAGAAATAAATATCGCAATGTTGATCTCCAGAAAAATAATAAAATACAGAAATAAGGAAAGGGCAATTTCTTTTGCAAAAATGCCGGAAACAAAATGCCGTTCCGGGAAAGAAGAATATAAATCATTATTATAAAGCGTGCGAAGCTTCAAATACATAAATCGGTTGAGAAACGAAAGATCTCACGAATAACAAACGTTTGTGCCAGATGGACGGACAACGCTATACCTAATATTCGGGTCAAATTTTGAAGGGCGTATCATGGTAACAATGTCGTCCTAAATGTTCGCTAATCAGTCAGAAAGCTACGTATGTAGGAAAGAGACGGAGCAGGATTAGATTTGTGCAATGTCGGTCGTCAATTTGTATTATCTAGGTCTCCTGACTAGAAGAACGTTCACATCAGATCCGAATATTAAATAATTAATTCACTTATATTAAACAAATTGGTTTTACAACACGTTTTTGAAGGTATAAATCATTGCATGTACAAAATAAGACGACTGCTTTACCCGTTGTCAGTATAATGTGGGCATCTTCGGCAGTATGCTTCAGCGAGTTGGGACTCTTAATCGAAAAGTTCCGGCCTATCACAAGGAGACATAACACAAACATACCGCAGCTCTCAAAACACATACGCACTCACCACACGCATGCATATCGCACGCGCGGGAGGCTGTCCATAAATGACACCTATATGTACGATGCAGAAGTTGTAACGAATACTTATTTCATCAATGTACGTCAGAAAAGGTCTCAAAAGTCTTCGAAACTAAAGATTTTGATCATAAATGCTTTAGAGCAAAAGTTCGACGCAGACATGTCTAAAGGAGATATTCTCATTCCGTAAAATATCACTATATTTATCGCCAGTGCGCGAATGCAATACATGCCTGCTTTATTCTGAAAATCGCGCGATTGGTTGACGTTTGTGACAAACTATCTTGCAGCCCAGTTTTAAAGTGTACCGAGAACGAAAAATACACAGTTAGATTTATTCCGTTTGTTACTCAAAGATAGAAGGCGAAAACGGTATCAAAATCGGTCCATTCAGTACCGCGATGTCGATCTACTGCTAATTACTTGATAAAAGTTTGATATGTTTCATGTTAAACTGTGGGCCTTGCTGTCGACATTTAATTTGTTCAGTTGTTTGTCAATTTCAACAAAATATGAGAAAAATGCATGTTTCAGGGGGACATAATTAACTCATATGTATCACATTTATTGCGCAAAACAGTGATGTCCGAAATAGGAGCATTGGTTTGACTAGATTTGGCTTTATGATATGTATTAACACTGATTTTATTTTGACCTTGAAATGCAAATGGCGGTTGTGAATAATATCACACAATTATGGCATATACGAATGTATTTGAAACGTCAATAATGCTCTTATTAGATACTATAAAAAAAACTCTAGACATGGCAGGAAGAATGGTTTTAGGAAAAAAGCCATCTTAGATTTTGACCATTGAAGTTTGTTATCGCTGTTTTACAGAAGGTACTGAAGGGATCTTTCTCAAATTTCATATGTAGGTTCCCCTTGGTCCCTTGTATTGCATTTTGGGACCAATCTGAAAACAACATGGCCAACAGACAGTACTTATCTCTAAATCTCAGATTTCATATATAGGTTCCCCTTGTGCTGGAGGGATGTTTCTTAATTTACACAGATTAGTAAAAGGAAGGGAAAATAGAGAAAAGATCAATCTGACATGAAACCTATAAAGATAATTCAATGGTGGGCACCAATATCCCTCTAAAAGTTCCGGCCTATCACAAGGAGACTCAACACGAACATACCGCAGCCTTCCAAAACAAACATACATGTACGCACTCGCTACACGCATGCATGTTGCACGCACGGGAGGCCGTCCTTAAATGACCTTAGCTGTTAATAGGACGTTAAACTAAATAAACCAAATTCTGGGATCTCTTGTTAAGGAATATTGGTTTTGGTTTGGTTTATTTTGTTTAACGTCCTATTAACAGTTAAGGTCATTTAAGGACGGCCTCCCGTGCGTGCGACATGCATGCGTGTAGCGAGTGCGTACATGTATGTTTGTTTTGGAAGGCTGCGGTATGTTCGTGTTGAGTGTCCTTGTGATAGGCCGGAACTTTTAGAGGGATATTGGTGCCCACCATTGAATGATCTTTATAGGTTTCATGTCAGATTGATCTTTTCTCTATTTTCCCTTCCTTTTACTAATCTGTGTAAATTAAGAAACATCCCTCCAGCACAAGGGGAACCTATATAACCTAACTGATATTTTAAATGACGCACGTGGAAATATTGCCCACCATGAAATGATAAATAATTAAGAATTATTTCTTATATTTACATTTGAACCCGTGTTTTTATTAATGACGTCGCAGCCGGACAATTAATGGAATAGCTTAACATCGGATTCCAATTTGGCGGGAAACTACAGGAAAAAACAAAATAAAGTTCCACAGTAATATATTTTTTTCGATTTCTGTAAAATATTTCAAACATTTCATTTTTTCATTGTTATATTTTAGTAGATTCTACCATATTCCATTCATATTTTATAGGGGTAAAAGTCAAAACAGAAACGAAAATAGCCATTGCGCATTTGTGCACCGGTCCGGCTACGAACAATGTATTCCTACGTGTAAAATTTAATGTTTACACACTTGTGAATGATGTTTTCATTTAAAAGGGTTATGTAAAGAATACACATCGGAAATGTCAATATACAGTATAAAATTATCTTTGGTAAATGTTTCTACTGACAAGTATGAGCACCTTTACCCCCGAGTACGTTTGGTGAAAGGATCTTGTTTGTTATACTTCACGTCTGTCTGCCAATATTACATGTCATTGATGAAATGAAAGCCGTAGTTCAATTTTATTACATCAGATGTACAGTTGTGGGAACTCACAACGCAACGCATCAAAAACATCGCACACAATTGTGAAATCGTACATCAGTGTACATCAAAGACGTACATTTTAGTCTGTGTCAAATGAAAAATATTTAATTATCTGAATAATCTGAAATTTAATATATTTACCCTTCCTCTTACTAATCTGTGTAAATTGATAAACATCCCTCCATTGCTTTTTAAACAAGGGAAACTTATATATGAAACTTGAGATTTAGTGATAATGGCTGTCTGTTGACAATGTTTTCAGATTGGTCCAAAAGTGCATCACAACGGACCAAGGGGAAGCTACATATGAAAATTAAGAAAGATCCATTCAGTACCTTCTGTAAAATAGCAATAACAAACTTCAGTTGTCAAAATCCAAGATGACTGTCTGTTGGCCATGTTGTTATCCGACTAGTTCCAAAATGAAATATGCACAACTAGGGACCAAGAGCAACAGATACATGTATATTAAATTTGAGAAAGATCCCTTCAGTTCTTTCTTAGAAATAGCGATAACAAACTTCAATTGTCAAAATCCAAGATGGCTGCCTGTCGGCCATGTTGTTTTCTGATCGGTCCCAAAATGCAATATTCCTAACTAGGGACCAAGGGGAACCTACATATGAAATTTGAGAAAGATCCCTTCAGTACTTTCTTAGAAATAGCGGCAACAATCTTCAATTGTCAAAATCCAAGATGGCTGCCTGTCGGCCATCTTGTTTTCTGATCGGTCCCAAAATGCAATATGCATAACTAGGGACCAAGGGGAACCTACATATGAATGTGAGAAAGATCCCTTCAGTACTTTCTCAGAAATAGCGGTAACAAACTTCAATTGTCAAAATCCAAGATGGCTGCCTATCGGCCATGTTGTTTTCCGATCGGTCCCAAAATGCAATATGCATAACTAGGCACCAAGGGGAGCCTACATATATGAAATTTGAGAAAGATCCCTTCAGTACTTTCTCAGAAATAGCGGTAACAAGAATTGTTAACGGACGGACGGACGGAAGGACGGACGGACCACGGACGAAAGGCGATTTGAATAGCCCACCATCTGATGATGGTGGGCTAAAAATGTACTGTTTTATAACGTAAGTGTAGGAAGGTATGTCTAATACAGTGTACATATGTAGCTGCGGTTGTATAACCCCACGTTTTAGAAAACAAAGAAATGGGATGGCTATATAGGACCGATGCAAACCAATTATAGTCAGTTCCTTACTTACCACGGGTAAAAACAGATGAACATACAGGTAAATTTATTTGAAATTGAGTATAATCCTTTCCACAGCATCGCTCGCACGTATGTTATAGCCTACCACGGGTTAGGGAATGGTCCTGGAGTCAACGAATTCAATGTTTGTTATTTATTCATCAACACAACATTGTAAGGATTGTACATATTTTCGCGTGTTCTTGCGTTGATTAGTTTCGGTAAGGTTTCTATATTTCACACCCGACACGCATTGATGATGAGTGATAGTAAATAAGGTCACGGACCGAAACCCTGGTTGATCACAAACCGCTACAATACAGCTGAAAATAATCATATTTCCAAAAATAGACTACAAGGTGGATAAGCTAACTAATATAATTCCTGGAATTATTTTACAGAGACTATTCCGAACGTTTTAATATTATTTGTAATCCATTCCTAAATTTATATTAACCACGATAGCTATCGCACACACTTCGTTTGAATCGCCTACCGTTCGCACATACATGTAGTGTAAAGTTGTGCGAACCAACTGGATAATGGAATATTAGGGGCCTGGGGGGAAAGAGTAGTATATAGGATGCCGGAACGACTTAGGTTCGTTTATATGATACGAGATGCCACAAATATTGTTTTGATCACAGCACGAACATTTCGGAGGTTTTTTTTCAACTTTCCACAAACTTGCCGAATGTTTCAAAATATCGATAAGTTTAATGACATTAACTCCTAGCGCAACACTTTAACGTCTGTGTGTGAATAAACCTGTCGTTTATAAATATGTATACTTTGCTTGTTTGTTTTTGTTTAACATCCTATTAACAGCCATGGTAATTTAGGGACGTGCCAGGTTTTGGTGATGGAGGAAAGTCGGAGTACCCGGAGAAAAACCACCGGCCTACGTTCATTACCTGGCAACTGCCCAAAGTAGGTTTCGAAATCGCAACCCAGAGGTGGAGGGCTAGTGATAAAGTGTTGGGACACCTTAACCACTCGGCTACCGCTGACATATATCGCAATGAAAAGAAGATTAAAAAAATACTTTATTTAAGCAGATGGCGGGCCGCAAGTACGACGGGCCTTTCGGTTTTCCTACATGCATCTTATAGGGCTGAGTCAACCGCGTAAAACTTGAGACGTATCCGATCTAAGATATTAAAACGGGCCCATCGCTGTCGGGCATCGGATGAAATTTCTCGAAAAATCGCTATTTCTTTGAAATAGTACATCATTCCGGGTACACTTTGATACATAATAAATAAAGTTCGATTGTTTTAAACAGGAATATGGCAGTCAAATGTCATTATGCGCTAGGTTAAATGCTTCCGTAGCACCGTTATCTGCTATTTGTCGTTATTCCGACGTGGGCGGGATTCCAAAACAGGATGAGGTGACATTTAAAAAAAATGTTTGGGGTCGAAAAATAGAGGTTTAGTACCTTTAACGTCACCAAAATATGATTTTAAAATGACAACATAGAAGTGATGACGACTTAACCTGTTATTAACCCCACAGTTACGACAAGGAAGGGAATGCTGGTAGCGAAAAAGGAAAGAACAAGTCCTAAGGCCGCTAGAAGTGCACCACAAATCCCGACCTTTCTCACTCCATATTTACTAATAGCGGCTCCTTCCGGTAGACCTGGGACGAAAATACGTATAGGTGAACATTCTGAACACAATCGCATTAGATACAATAAACGTTCATGTTTAGCTAAAAGACTTCCTTTGTTTATTTTTGTAGAATATTATAATGAAGCTCTAAGAAGACTTAAAGAAGGCCAACTGCAGAAGTAGGAGGGTATTATTTCCAAAGTCTTCTACATTTGTGACTTTGACAAAAACGATATGCTATTTCTATGGAAACACGAGACATTTTATCTAGTTCGTCCAGTCCTGTTTTTCTCGCTTCCCTTGGTTTACATTTTTTCCCCAAGTTATTTTGTCTTTTTTCAACGGACCTTAATTTGAGAAACATTGTACGCAGATTCATAGCCGGGAATCAATGTTACAAATGACAAGACTGTGTTATGGTATTTTTTTTATGTCGACATAAACAGTTTAAAAGTGTTTGTCTCAAAAAATGCTGAACACAAAATTTATAAAATAATTTGCTAGAATCCTTCTTTTTAAAACCCTCAATATTGAACTAAAGTCTACTTGTGATAGTAACCTGCATGCTACGTTTTAACTATTTGAATAGTGGCAGGGTTCAAAATATATACATGGTTCTTAAGCATCACTGACTAGCTCTAGACGTTTGGCTACTATTATCGAACTCTCAATTTGTATTGAAGGTTATAAATATCATGTTTTTTTTCCATAAAATGTATTCACCTACTTGAACTCACCTGCTATGTAGAAAATCCCTACCGTGACTGCTTGCACGACGGAGGTTTCTGCATTGCTTCTACCGAACTCCTCCAGGAACGATAGGTTCAGTACGGTCATGTTGAATGGAAATCCGATACTTATAAACGTTGTCAAGACTGTAACGGTCAACACAACCCACTTTCTGTTATCATCCTCATCATTGCTCTTAAAATTACTGTCGGTTAAACTTGGGCTGAAATCATACGAAGTAAATGTCAAAGAATCAATGTTAATCCTGTTCAACATTATTTAAGCACTTTATATACAACACTAGTATTTCCGCTCACCTGGTCGTCATGCGCCGTCCGTAAACTTTTCACATTTCAATCTTTAAAAGTTCTACCATCGGTATTCAGCTCTTGCATACTTGGAATGATCCTAAGATGGTTTTGACAAAGTGTTGTTATTTTGTGGGTCTGTCTGACTATTGGTATGATCTTAAGGAAGGGGAGCCAAACAACTGTTGTAATCTTTCAGCCTTGTAAAAAAAATGACATGGCAGCCACGGTGTGCAATTTTGAAACACGATTACTCAATCATAATTTCCTGAACATTATCTATTTCAAACTGCTCAAGCGTCGCCAGAGGGATTCAGCTCTAACTTACCTGAAATGATCCTGAGCTAGCCCTGACAAACTGTTTATATTTTCCTGGTCGGAAATGACATTAGCTGTTAATAGGACGTTAAACAAAATAAACCAAACCAAACCAAATCGCCCGTTGTCAGTATAATGTGACCTGGTGGGATGTCCTGCTGGTTGTCTTCGGCAGTATGCTTCAGTGAGGTAGCACTATAAATCGGCAAAAGTTCCGGCCTATCACAAGGAGACTTAACACGAACATACCGCAGCCTCCCAAAACACACATACGCACTCACCATACTCATGCATGTCGCACGCACGGGAGGCCGTCCTTAAATGACCTTAGCTGTTAATAGGACGTTAAACAAAATAAACCAAACCAAACCAAACAATTATTATGTCCTATCTGAGGGCAGGAATGTACAAGTTGCAACAATGTATACTTTACAAGAATACACTAATGAGCAACAGAATTGGACGCAACATTAACCCACATGCGAAAGGTCTACAGAAGCGTATTGCTACCATATCAATTTTTGTCTGTCTCCAAATTTCGGGATAGTATATAAAATTTCGAGTAAGTATCTGGGAGTAGATATTTCTGGTTAGTAAGTCGAAATTTCGAGTTGGTATCTCAAAATGTCGGGTAAGTTATATAACTAGTCAAATTCAGAGTAAGTAAGCTGTATATGGAGCAAGAAATGAAGTGTGTCAGGTAGAAAGGGTAAATGAAGATGCTTGCGCGGCAGAATGCGCATATAAGAATTTAATATGTGACCAAATTGTATATGAACTTTGCCGCATTCTTATATCAGCAGAAAGTCTGGATGTACATGTACCTAAAGATCCAGAACAAGGCATCACGTTGTACGCCATCTTATAAAATAAAACCTTTGACACTACATTGAATGTGTAAGATCTAACATTTGCCATGTGTGATTTTATAAACTGTGCTGTAGCCACCTGCCATGATTATATAAACTGTGATGTAGCCACCTTCCATGATTATATAAACTGTGATGTAGTCACCTTCAATGATTATATAAACTGTGATGTAGTCACCTTCCATGATTATATAAACTGTGATGTAGCCACCTTCCATGATTATATAAACTGTGTTGTAGTCACCTTCCATGATTATATAAACTGTGATGTAGCCACCTTCCATGATTATATAAACTGTGATGTAGCCACCTTCCATGATTATATAAACTACTGTAGTCACCTTCCATGATTATGTAAACTACTGTAGTCACCTTCCATGATTATATAAACTGTGTTGTAGCCACCTTCCATGATTATATAAACTGTGATGTAGTCACCTTCCATGATTATATAAACTGTGTTGTAGTCACCTTCCATGATTATATAAACTGTGATGTAGTCACCTTCCATGATTATATAAACTGTGTTGTAGCCACCTTCCATGATTATATAAACTGTGATGTAGTCACCTTCCATGATTATATAAACTGTGATGTAGTCACCTTCCATGATTATATAAACTGTGATGTAGTCACCTTCCATGATTATATAAACTGTGATGTAGTCACCTTCCATGATTATATAAACTACTGTAGTCACCTTCCATGATTATATAAACTGTGATGTAGTCACCTTCCTTGATTATATAAACTGTGATGTAGTCACCTTCCATGATTATATAAACTGTGATGTAGTCACCTTCCATGATTATATAAACTGTGTTGTAGTCACCTTCCATGATTATATAAACTGTGATGTAGTCACCTTCCATGATTATATAAACTGTGATGTAGTCACCTTCCATGATTATATAAACTGTGATGTAGTCACCTTCCATGATTATATAAACTGTGATGTAGTCACATTCCATGATTATATAAACTGTTGTAGCCACCTTCCATGATTATATAAACTACTGTAGTCACCTTCCATGATTATGTAAACTACTGTAGTCACCTTCCATGATTATATAAACTACTGTAGTCACCTTCCATGATTATATAAACTACTGTAGCCAACTTCCATGATTATATAAACTGTGATGTAGTCACCTTCCATGATTATATAAACTGTGATGTAGTCACCTTCCATGATTATATAAACTGTGATGTAGTCACCTTCCTTGATTATATAAACTGTGATGTAGTCACCTTCCATGATTATATAAACTGTGATGTAGTCACCTTCCATGATTATATAAACTGTGTTGTAGTCACCTTCCATGATTATATAAACTGTGATGTAGTCACCTTCCATGATTATATAAACTGTGATGTAGTCACCTTCCATGATTATATAAACTGTTGTAGCCATCTTCTATGATTATATAAACTGTGTTGTAGTCACCTTCCATGATTATATAAACTGTGATGTAGTCACCTTCCATGATTATATAAACTGTTGTAGCCACCTTCCATGATTATATAAACTACTGTAGTCACCTTCCATGATTATATAAACTGTGATGTAGTCACCTTCCATGATTATATCAACTGTGATGTAGTCACCTTCCATGATTATATAAACTACTGTAGTCACCTTCCATGATTATATAAACTACTGTAGTCACCTTCCATGATTATATAAACTACTGTAGTCACCTTCCATGATTATATAAACTGTGCTGTAGTCACCTTCCATGATTATATAAACTGTGTTGTAGTCACCTTCCATGATTATATAAACTGTGATGTAGTCACCTTCCATGATTATATAAACTGTGATGTAGCCACCTTCCATGATTATATAAACTACTATAGTCACCTTCCATGATTATATAAACTACTGTAGTCACCTTCCATGATTATATAAACTACTGTAGTCACCTTCCATGATTATATAAACTGTACTGTAGCCACCTTCCATGATTATATAAACTGTGATGTAGTCACCTTCCATGATTATATAAACTGTGATGTAGTCACCTTCCATGATTATATAAACTGTGATGTAGTCACCTTCCATGATTATATAAACTGTGTTGTAGTCACCTTCCATGATTATATAAACTGTGATGTAGTCACCTTCCATGATTATATAAACTGTGTGTAGTCACCTTCCATGATTATATAAACTGTGATGTAGTCACCTTCCATGATTATATAAACTGTGATGTAGTCACCTTCCATGATTATATAAACTGTGATGTAGTCACCTTCCATGATTATATAAACTGTGATGTAGTCACCTTCCATGATTATATAAACTGTGATGTAGCCACCTTCCATGATTATATAAACTGTGATGTAGTCACCTTCCATGATTATATAAACTGTGATGTAGCCACCTTCCATGATTATATAAACTGTGATGTAGTCACCTTCCATGATTATATAAACTGTGATGTAGTCACCTTCCATGATTATATAAACTGTGATGTAGTCACCTTCCATGATTATATAAACTGTGATGTAGTCACCTTCCATGATTATATAAACTGTGATGTAGTCACCTTCCATGATTATATAAACTGTGATGTAGCCACCTTCCATGATTATATAAACTGTGATGTAGTCACCTTCCATGATTATATAAACTGTGATGTAGTCACCTTCCATGATTATATAAACTGTGATGTAGTCACCTTCCATGATTATATAAACTGTGATGTAGTCACCTTCCATGATTATATAAACTGTGTTGTAGCCACCTTCCATGATTATATAAACTGTGTTGTAGCCACCTTCCATGATTATATAAACTGTGATGTAGTCACCTTCCATGATTATATAAACTGTGATGTAGTCACCTTCCATGATTATATAAACTGTGATGTAGCCACCTTCCATGATTATATAAACTGTGATGTAGTCACCTTCCATGATTATATAAACTGTGATGTAGTCACCTTCCATGATTATATAAACTGTGATGTAGTCACCTTCCATGATTATATAAACTGTGATGTAGTCACCTTCCATGATTATATAAACTACTGTAGTCACCTTCCATGATTATATAAACTGTGATGTAGCCACCTTCCATGATTATATAAACTGTGATGTAGTCACCTTCCATGATTATATAAACTGTGATGTAGTCACCTTCCATGATTATATAAACTGTGATGTAGTCACCTTCCATGATTATATAAACTGTGATGTAGTCACCTTCCATGATTATATAAACTGTGATGTAGTCACCTTCCATGATTATATAAACTGTGTTGTAGTCACCTTCCATGATTATATAAACTGTGATGTAGTCACCTTCCATGATTATATAAACTGTGATGTAGTCACCTTCCATGATTATATAAACTGTGTTGTAGTCACCTTCCATGATTATATAAACTGTGATGTAGTCACCTTCCATGATTATATAAACTGTGATGTAGTCACCTTCCATGATTATATAAACTGTGATGTAGTCACCTTCCATGATTATATAAACTGTGATGTAGCCACCTTCCATGATTATATAAACTGTGATGTAGTCACCTTCCATGATTATATAAACTGTGATGTAGTCACCTTCCATGATTATATAAACTGTGATGTAGTCACCTTCAATGATTATATAAACTGTGATGTAGTCACCTTCCATGATTATATAAACTGTGATGTAGTCACCTTCCATGATTATATAAACTGTGATGTAGTCACCTTCCATGATTATATAAACTGTGATGTAGTCACCTTCCATGATTATATAAACTACTGTAGCCACCTTCCATGATTATATAAACTGTGATGTAGTCACCTTCCATGATTATATAAACTGTGATGTAGTCACCTTCCATGATTATATAAACTGTGATGTAGTCACCTTCCATGATTATATAAACTGTGATGTAGTCACCTTCCATGATTATATAAACTGTGTGTAGTCACCTTCCATGATTATATAAACTGTGATGTAGTCACCTTCCATGATTATATAAACTGTACTGTAGCCACCTTCCATGATTATATAAACTGTGTGTAGTCACCTTCCATGATTATATAAACTGTACTGTAGCCATCTTCCATGATTATATAAACTGTGATGTAGTCACCTTCCATGATTATATAAACTGTGATGTAGCCACCTTCCTATGATTATATAAACTGTGCTGTAGCCACCTTCCATGATTATATAAACTGTGATGTAGTCACCTTCCATGATTATATAAACTACTGTAGTCACCTTCCATGATTATATAAACTGTGATGTAGTCACCTTCCATGATTATATAAACTGTGATGTAGTCACCTTCCATGATTATATAAACTGTGATGTAGTCACCTTCCATGATTATATAAACTGTGTTGTAGTCACATTCTATGATTATATAAACTGTGATGTAGTCACCTTCCATGATTATATAAACTGTGATGTAGTCACCTTCCATGATTATATAAACTGTGATGTAGTCACCTTCCATGATTATATAAACTGTGATGTAGCCACCTTCCATGATTATATCAACTGTGATGTAGTCACCTTCCATGATTATATAAACTGTGATGTAGTCACCTTCCATGATTATATAAACTGTGATGTAGTCACCTTCCATGATTATATAAACTGTGATGTAGTCACCTTCCATGATTATATAAACTGTGATGTAGCCACCTTCCATGATTATATAAACTGTGATGTAGTCACCTTCCATGATTATATAAACTGTGATGTAGTCACCTTCCATGATTATATAAACTGTGATGTAGTCACCTTCCATGATTATATAAACTGTGATGTAGTCACCTTCCATGATTATATAAACTGTGATGTAGTCACCTTCCATGATTATATAAACTGTGATGTAGTCACCTTCCATGATTATATAAACTGTGATGTAGCCACCTTCCATGATTATATAAACTGTGATGTAGTCACCTTCCATGATTATATAAACTGTGTTGTAGTCACCTTCCATGATTATATAAACTGTGATGTAGTCACCTTCCATGATTATATAAACTACTGTAGTCACCTTCCATGATTATATAAACTGTACTGTAGCCACCTTCCATGATTATATAAACTGTGATGTAGCCACCTTCCATGATTATATAAACTGTGATGTAGTCACCTTCCATGATTATATAAACTGTGATGTAGTCACCTTCCATGATTATATAAACTGTGATGTAGTCACCTTCCATGATTATATAAACTGTGTTGTAGTCACCTTCCATGATTATATAAACTGTGATGTAGTCACCTTCCATGATTATATAAACTGTGATGTAGTCACCTTCCATGATTATATAAACTACTGTAGTCCACCTTCCATGATTATATAAACTGTGATGTAGCCACCTTCCATGATTATATAAACTGTGATGTAGTCACCTTCCATGATTATATAAACTGTGATGTAGTCACCTTCCATGATTATATAAACTGTGATGTAGTCACCTTCCATGATTATATAAACTGTGATGTAGCCACCTTCCATGATTATATAAACTGTGATGTAGTCACCTTCCATGATTATATAAACTGTGATGTAGTCACCTTCCATGATTATATAAACTGTGATGTAGTCACCTTCCATGATTATATAAACTGTGTTGTAGTCACCTTCCATGATTATATAAACTGTGATGTAGTCACCTTCCATGATTATATAAACTGTGATGTAGCCACCTTCCATGATTATATAAACTGTGCTGTAGTCACCTTCCATGATTATATAAACTGTGATGTAGTCACCTTCCATGATTATATAAACTGTGCTGTAGCCACCTTCCATGATTATATAAACTGTGATGTAGTCACCTTCCATGATTATATAAACTGTGATGTAGTCACCTTCCATGATTATATAAACTGTGATGTAGTCACCTTCCATGATTATATAAACTGTGATGTAGTCACCTTCCATGATTATATAAACTGTGTTGTAGTCACCTTCCATGATTATATAAACTGTGATGTAGTCACCTTCCATGATTATATAAACTGTGATGTAGTCACCTTCCATGATTATATAAACTGTGATGTAGTCACCTTCCATGATTATATAAACTGTGATGTAGTCACCTTCCATGATTATATAAACTGTGATGTAGTCACCTTCCATGATTATATAAACTGTGATGTAGTCACCTTCCATGATTATATAAACTGTGATGTAGTCACCTTCCATGATTATATAAACTGTGATGTAGTCACCTTCCATGATTATATAAACTGTGATGTAGTCACCTTCCATGATTATATAAACTGTGATGTAGTCACCTTCCATGATTATATAAACTGTGATGTAGTCACCTTCCATGATTATATAAACTGTGATGTAGTCACCTTCCATGATTATATAAACTGTGATGTAGTCACCTTCCATGATTATATAAACTGTGATGTAGTCACCTTCCATGATTATATAAACTGTGATGTAGTCACCTTCCATGATTATATAAACTGTGATGTAGTCACCTTCCATGATTATATAAACTACTATAGTCACCTTCCATGATTATATAAACTGTGATGTAGTCACCTTCCATGATTATATAAACTGTGATGTAGTCCACCTTCCATGATTATATAAACTGTGATGTAGTCACCTTCCATGATTATATAAACTGTGATGTAGTCACCTTCCATGATTATATAAACTGTGATGTAGTCACCTTCCATGATTATATAAACTGTGATGTAGTCACCTTCCATGATTATATAAACTGTGTTGTAGTCACCTTCCATGATTATATAAACTGTGTTGTAGTCACCTTCCATGATTATATAAACTGTGATGTAGTCACCTTCCATGATTATATAAACTGTGATGTAGTCACCTTCCATGATTATATAAACTGTGATGTAGTCACCTTCCATGATTATATAAACTGTGATGTAGTCACCTTCCATGATTATATAAACTGTGATGTAGTCCACCTTCCATGATTATATAAACTGTGATGTAGTCACCTTCCATGATTATATAAACTGTGATGTAGTCACCTTCCATGATTATATAAACTGTGATGTAGTCACCTTCCATGATTATATAAACTGTGATGTAGTCACCTTCCATGATTATATAAACTGTGATGTAGTCACCTTCCATGATTATATAAACTGTGATGTAGTCACCTTCCATGATTATATAAACTGTGATGTAGTCACCTTCCATGATTATATAAACTGTGATGTAGTCACCTTCCATGATTATATAAACTGTGATGTAGTCACCTTCCATGATTATATAAACTGTGATGTAGCCACCTTCCATGATTATATAAACTGTGATGTAGTCACCTTCCATGATTATATAAACTGTGATGTAGCCACCTTCCATGATTATATAAACTGTGTTGTAGTCACCTTCCATGATTATATAAACTGTGTTGTAGTCACCTTCCATGATTATATAAACTGTGATGTAGTCACCTTCCATGATTATATAAACTGTGATGTAGTCACCTTCCATGATTATATAAACTGTGATGTAGTCACCTTCCATGATTATATAAACTGTGTGTAGTCACCTTCCATGATTATATAAACTGTGATGTAGTCACCTTCCATGATTATATAAACTGTGATGTAGTCACCTTCCATGATTATATAAACTGTGATGTAGTCACCTTCCATGATTATATAAACTGTGATGTAGTCCACCTTCCATGATTATATAAACTGTGATGTAGTCACCTTCCATGATTATATAAACTGTGATGTAGTCACCTTCCATGATTATATAAACTGTGTTGTAGTCACCTTCCATGATTATATAAACTGTGATGTAGTCACCTTCCATGATTATATAAACTGTGATGTAGTCACCTTCCATGATTATATAAACTGTGATGTAGTCACCTTCCATGATTATATAAACTGTGATGTAGTCACCTTCCATGATTATATAAACTGTGATGTAGTCACCTTCCATGATTATATAAACTTTGTGTAGTCACCTTCCATGATTATATAAACTGTGATGTAGTCACCTTCCATGATTATATAAACTGTGATGTAGTCACCTTCCATGATTATATAAACTGTGATGTAGTCACCTTCCATGATTATATAAACTGTGATGTAGTCACCTTCCATGATTATATAAACTGTGATGTAGTCACCTTCCATGATTATATAAACTGTGATGTAGTCACCTTCCATGATTATATAAACTGTGTTGTAGTCACCTTCCATGATTATATAAACTGTGATGTAGTCACCTTCCATGATTATATAAACTGTGATGTAGTCACCTTCCATGATTATATAAACTGTGATGTAGTCACCTTCCATGATTATATAAACTGTTGTAGTCACCTTCCGTGATTATATAAACTGTGATGTAGTCACCTTCCATGATTATATAAACTGTGATGTAGTCACCTTCCATGATTATATCAACTGTGATGTAGTCACCTTCCGTGATTATATAAACTGTGATGTAGCCGCCTTCCATGATTATATAAACTGTGATGTAGTCACCTTCCATGATTATATAAACTGTGATGTAGTCACCTTCCATGATTATATAAACTGTGTTGTAGTCACCTTCCATGATTATATAAACTGTGTTGTAGCCACCTTCCATGATTATATAAAACTGTGCAGTAGCCACCTTTCACTAGAACTATACATGTAATAATTGATAATTAATGATATATTTACTTGAAAATTGTTTATTCAGTAGCAAAATGAAGACACATTCATGCAAGATATAGAGAATAATACATACCTTTTTCCATATCGGCCCCAATATTGGCCCAAGGGCCCCAATATTGGCCCCGAGACCCCAATATTGGTCCAAGGGCCGAAGGCCCGAGGGCCAATATTGGGGTATCGGGGCCAATATTGGGTCCGATATGGAAAAAGGTATGTTTTATTCAATTTATTGTATTCTTAGTAATAAATCACAGAACATTAATCAAAACAACAATTATACATAATGTAACTTGACAAGAAAAATCAGATTCAAATTTTTAATGTTTTGAATTATAAACACTTTATAATATTGAAGTTTTTTAAGTCTTGATGAAGTTCATATCTGTCAAATTTATAATGATTTCTAAATAAGTTCCTTTCCAAAGGTGTTTCTGCCATGTCACTGATCAAGGATCAAGAATAAAAATTGATTTGAATCAGTCAGAATCACTGTCAATTATCATCCTTGCTCTTTTCCTGCCCCTACATGTACTTGCTTCCTGATCATCACATTGCTTTGAACAGAAATTAAATATCACATTTCCAGTTATAGTTTATAATTCAATACATTAAAAATTTGAATCTGATTTTTCTTGTCAAGTTATAATTGTTGTTTTGATTAATGTTCTGTGATTTATTACTAAGAATACAATAAATTGAATAAAACATATCTTTTTCCATATCGGACCCAATTGACTTGACTTGACAAGAAAAATCAGAATTTAAAATCTTCTCTCCCATGTCCTCATTCCTTCGTCTACTCGACGCCATGTTGTTTGTTTTGGTTTCGCTGACAACACAGCACCTACGTCAAAACCCGAGAGACCCGAATAGTTTGATGAGACGCAAAATTTAGAGGTTTTCCGCGAAGAGGGCCAAAACAGGGTTTGGGGTGCATTACTGAATCAATAATGCATGGGTAAAGGATTACGGATCGGGAGATTTGGCGCCATAATGCATATGAAAAAAAAACCTGTATTTATTACTAAGTATACAATAAATCTAATTAACATTATACAAATAAGCAAGAAAACACATCACGTGTTCCAACAAATGAATAGAAATGTAAACCGATTAGTCTGTAATGCCACCGTCCTTCTAACCCACATTAAAATGAACCTGTTTCAAAGAATTTGGTGTACATTGACCTGGCTACCATTGTACCCAAACTTTAAACTTATATAAAAAAAAAATATATTATATGATAATGTAAATAAACCTGGCACGTCCTTAAATGACACTGGCTGTTAATAGGACGTTAAACAAAACAAACCAAATCCTTATACAGCCAAACTGATAATGAATTTTAATGCTATCTTACTTAAGCATAGAAGTACAGGTCCTGGTGGTGGAATTATAGTTTATCATAAACAGAAGATTGGAATTAGAGCGAGATGATATTGAATTACTCTGGCTCGAGGTTCGTGTACATATCATAAATTTCTTCTTGGTTGTATTTATAGACCTGATAATAATGTTGATTACTGGGTCAAATTAGATGACTCATTAACTAGAGCTACTGATACTTCATTGGATGTTATACTAACAGGTGATATTAATATAGACATGTTGAATATTCCATTAAATTATCACTTGTCAAGACTTATTAAACATAACTTATCTAGCCTTATTAGTGAACCTACAAGAATAACGCCTGATAGTGCCACATCCATTGATGTAATCGTTTACTAATAATCTGAACCTAATTAAAAACACTCATGTGTCTCCACCATTCTGCAGTGACCACTCTCCAGTCCATGCTCAAATTTCTTTTACTTTATTCAAACAAGCAAGCTATAAAAAACCACTATTAAAATATGATGAGGCTGACTTTGACAGTATAAATAATGCTCTCCTCAATATTGATTGGTTGAACATTTCATCAAATCAAGACTCTAACACATTCAACTCCTTTATACTTGATTCAATTACTGAGCAAGTCAATACTTTCATTCCTTCAAAAGTTATAACCATACGTCCAAATGACAAGCCTTGGACGAATAACATTATCAGACTGAAAATGAGACAACGTAATAGAATCCATAAAAAGGCAAAACTAACAAATAACCCCCACTTTTGGGAGAGATTTAGATTTTTAAGGAATGAAACGATTGACTTAATTCGTGAAGCAAAGGGGAATTATATTAAAACTCTTGAAAACTCTTTAAATGAAAACACAGTCCCTTTAGACAAGTGGTGGAAGATAGCAAGATATTATTATGCCCAAAAAGATCCGAAGCTCCTAGCAGTTCTAGAAATGACGTCAGAACTGCACGTTGAGCATCACCATATTCCGTAGTATTGTAACCACGCGTCCGCGGTAGCGTAGTTAATTGTTCACCGATGGAAGTTTTGCCGAAATCATTACGTTTTACTGTTGATCACATCCCACTGGAGGTGCCCAAAAAGATCCGAAGCTCCTAGCAGCTCTAGAAATGACGTCAGAACTGCACGTTGGGCGTCACCATATTCCGTAGTATTGTAACCACGCGTCCGCGGTAGCGTGGTTAATTGTTCACCGATGGAAGTGTTGCCGAAATCATTACGTTTTCCTGTGGATCACATCCCAATGGAGGTGCCCAAAAAGATCAGAAGCTCCTAGCAGCTCAAGAAATGTCGTCAGAACTGCACGTTGGGCGTTACCATATTCCGTAGTATTGTAACCACGCGACCGCGGTAGCGCGGTTAATTGTTCACCGATGGAAGTTTTGCCGAAATCATTACATTTTCCAGTTGATCACATCCCACCGGAGGTGCCCAAAAAGATCGGAAGCTCCTAGCAGCTCTAGAAATGACGTCAGAACTGCACGTTGGGCGTCACCATATTCCGTAGTATTGTAACCACGCGTCCGCGGTAGCACGGTTAATTGTTCACCGATGGAAGTTTTGCCGAAATCATTACGTTTTCCTGTTTATCACATCCCACTAGAGGTGCCCAAAAAGATCCGAAGCTCCTAGAAGCTCTAGAAATGACGTCAGAACTGCACGTTGAGCGTCACCATATTCCGTAATATTGTAACCACGCGTCCGCGGTAGCGCTGTTAATTGTTCACCGATGCAAGTTTTGCCGAAATCTTTACGTTTTCCTGTTCATCACATCCCACTGGAGGTGCCCAAAAAGATCTGAAGCTCCTAGCAGCTCTAGAAATGACGTCAGAACTGCACGTTGAGCGTCACCATATTCCGTAGTATTGTAACCACGCGTCCGCGGTAGCGTGGTTAATTGTTCACCGATGGAAGTTTTGCCGAAATCATAACGTTTTCCTGTTCATCGCATCCCACTGGAGGTGCCCAAAAAGATCCGAAGCTCCTAGCAGCTCTAGAAATGATGTCAGAACTGCACGTTGAGCGTCACAATATTCCGTAGTATTGTAACCACGCGTCCGCGGTAGCGTGGTTAATTGTTCACCGATGGAAGCGTTTGCCGAAATCATTACGTTTTCCTGTTGATCACATCCCACTGGAGGTGCCCAAAAAGATCCGAAGCTCCTAGCAGCTCTAGAAATGACGTCAGAACTGCACGTTGAGCGTCACCATATTCCGTAGTATTGTAACCACGCGTCCGCGGTAGCGCGGTTAATTGTTCACCGATGGAAGTTTTGCCGAAATCATTACATTTTCCTGTTAATCACATCCCACTAGAGGTGCCCAAAAAGATCCGAAGCTCCTAGAAGCTGTAGAAATGACGTCAGAACTGCACGTTGAGCGTCACCATATTCCGTAATATTGTAACCACGCGTCCGCGGTAGCGTGGTTTATTGTTCACCGATGGAAGTTTTGCCGCAATCATAACGTTTTCCTGTTGATCACATCCCACTGGAGGTGCCCAAAAAGATCAGAAGCTCCTAGCAGCTCTAGAAATGACGCCAGAACTGCACGTTGAGCGTCACCATATTCCGTAGTATTGTAACCACGCGTCCGCGGTAGCGCGGTTAATTGTTCACCGATGGAAGTTTTGTCGAAATCATTACGTTTTCCTGTTAATCACATCATACTGGAGGTGCCCAAAAAGATCCGAAGCTCCTAGCAGCTCTAGAAATGATCGTCAGAACTGCACGTTGAGCGTCACCATATTCCGTAGTATTGTAACCACGCGTCCGCGGTAGCGCGGTTAATTGTTCACCGATGGAAGTTTTGCCGAAATCATTACGTTTTCCTGTTGATCACATCCCACTGGAGGTGCCCAAAAAGATCCGAAGCTCCTAGCAGCTCTAGAAATGACGTCAGAACTGCACGTTGAGCGTCACCATATTCCGTAGTATTGTAACCACGCGTCCGCGGTAGCGCGGTTAATTGTTCACCGATGGAAGTTTTGCCGAAATCATTACAGTTTTCCTGTTGATCACATCCCACTGGAGGTGCCCAAAAAATCGGAAGCTCCTAGCAGCTCTAGAAATGACGTCAGAACTGCACGTTGGGCGTCACCATATTCCGTAGTATTGTAACCACGCGTCCGCGGTAGCACGGTTAATTGTTCACCGATGGAAGTTTTGCCGAAATCATTACGTTTTCCTGTTTATCACATCCCACTAGAGGTGCCCAAAAAGATCGGAAGCTCATAGAAGCTCTAGAAATGACGTCAGAACTGCACGTTGGGCGTCACCATATTCCGTAATATTGTTACCACGCGTCCGCGGTAGCGTGGTTTATTGTTCACCGATGGAAGTTTTGCCGCAATCATAACGTTTTCCTGTTGATCACATCCCACTGGAGGTGCCCAAAAAGATCAGAAGCTCCTAGCAGCTCTAGAAATGACGCCAGAACTGCACGTTGAGCGTCACCATATTCCGTAGTATTGTAACCACGCGTCCGCGGTAGCGCGGTTAATTGTTCACCGATGGAAGTTATGTCGAAATCATTACGTTTTCCTGTTAATCACATCATACTGGAGGTGCCCAAAAAGATCCGAAGCTCCTAGCAGCTCTAGAAATGATCTCAGAACTGCACGTTGAGCGTCACCATATTCCGTAGTATTGTAACCACGCGTCCGCGGTAGCGCGGTTAATTGTTCACCGATGGAAGTTTTGCCGAAATCATTACGTTTTCCTGTTGATCACATCCCACTGGAGGTGCCCAAAAAGATCCGAAGCTCCTAGCAGCTCTAGAAATGACGTCAGAACTGCACGTTGGGCGTCACCATATTCCGTAGTATTGTAACCACGCGACCGCGGTAGCGCGGTTAATTGTTCACCGATGGAAGTTTTGCCGAAATCATTACATTTTCCAGTTGATCACATCCCACCGGAGGTGCCCAAAAAGATCGGAAGCTCCTAGCAGCTCTAGAAATGACGTCAGAACTGCACGTTGGGCGTCACCATATTCCGTAGTATTGTAACCACGCGTCCGCGGTAGCACGGTTAATTGTTCACCGATGGAAGTTTTGCCGAAATCATTACGTTTTCCTGTTTATCACATCCCACTAGAGGTGCCCAAAAAGATCCGAAGCTCCTAGAAGCTCTAGAAATGACGTCAGAACTGCACGTTGAGCGTCACCATATTCCGTAATATTGTAACCACGCGTCCGCGGTAGCGCTGTTAATTGTTCACCTATGCAAGTTTTGCCGAAATCTTTACGTTTTCCTGTTCATCACATCCCACTGGAGGTGCCCAAAAAGATCTGAAGCTCCTAGCAGCTCTAGAAATGACGTCAGAACTGCACGTTGAGCGTCACCATATTCCGTAGTATTGTAACCACGCGTCCGCGGTAGCGTGGTTAATTGTTCACCGATGGAAGTTTTGCCGAAATCATAACGTTTTCCTGTTCATCGCATCCCACTGGAGGTGCCCAAAAAAATCCGAAGCTCCTAGCAGCTCTAGAAATGATGTCAGAACTGCACGTTGAGCGTCACAATATTCCGTAGTATTGTAACCACGCGTCCGCGGTAGCGTGGTTAATTGTTCACCGATAGAAGCGTTGCCGAAATCATTACGTTTTCCTGTTGATCACATCCCACTGGAGGTGCCCAAAAAGATCCGAAGCTCCTAGCAGCTCTAGAAATGACGTCAGAACTGCACGTTGAGCGTCACCATATTCCGTAGTATTGTAACCACGCGTCCGCGGTAGCGCGGTTAATTGTTCACCGATGGAAGTTTTGCCGAAATCATTACATTTTCCTGTTAATCACATCCCACTAGAGGTGCCCAAAAAGATCCGAAGCTCCTAGAAGCTCTAGAAATGACGTCAGAACTGCACGTTGAGCGTCACCATATTCCGTAATATTGTAACCACGCGTCCGCGGTAGCGTGGTTATTGTTCACCGATGGAAGTTTTGCCGCAATCATAACGTTTTCCTGTTGATCACATCCCACTGGAGGTGCCCAAAAAGATCAGAAGCTCCTAGCAGCTCTAGAAATGACGTCAGAACTGCACGTTGAGCGTCACCATATTCCGTAGTATTGTAACCACGCGTCCACGGTAGCGCGGTTAATTGTTCACCGATGGAAGTTTTGCCGAAATCATTACATTTTCCTGTTAATCACATCCCACTAGAGGTGCCCAAAAAGATCCGAAGCTCCTAGAAGCTGTAGAAATGACGTCAGAACTGCACGTTGAGCGTCACCATATTCCGTAATATTGTACCACGCGTCCGCGGTAGCGTGGTTTATTGTTCACCGATGGAAGTTTTGCCGCAATCATAACGTTTTCCTGTTGATCACATCCCACTGGAGGTGCCCAAAAAGATCAGAAGCTCCTAGCAGCTCTAGAAATGACGTCAGAACTGCACGTTGAGCGTCACCATATTCCGTAGTATTGTAACCACGCGTCCGCGGTAGCGCGGTTAATTGTTCACCGATGGAAGTTTTGCCGAAATCA